>NW_028261390.1:56380554-56555554 GCF_051295495.1 Thamnophis sirtalis | reverse complement strand
TGCATAGTTAGGCAGACTACGGTATTAAACCATGAATGCTATAACAATTCCATGCAACACTATAATCTCCTAATTTCAATTTATAACTTGGTTCAAGACAGTTTATAATAAAACCAGAAAAAAATCTAACGTAACAATATGAATCAAAAGGCAAAAACATTATTATATTTATTAAAATTCTTTATATTAAAGTGCAAAAGGATCAAAAGAACCAGACAAAATTTGTGCAAATAATTTGTTATGGGGCCGGGAGTTGTACAAAGGTTGATTGATGCTACCAATAACAGCTTTTGTTTTAGAACAGGGATGTCTAACCTTAGCATTCAGTCAACATGTGGCCTGGGGAAATCTGGGAGCTGAAGCCCACAAATCTTAAAGATGCCAAGGTTGGACATCCCTAGTTTTGAGCAAAGGTGGGCAAAGGATTGGTCTAATTAAAAAAGCACTCTATAATCAATCAGTTGAGAGAGCTAGCAGCCATCATATATTCCTTTCCCTGAATCCTTTTGGGTAGGACCAGACAAGAAGGGAAGAGGGAGAAAGCACCAGGAGGGCAGATGAGAGAAATAAGATGGTAAAAACAGACACTACCCACCATTAATTTCAGATCTGTCCTTTGATGGATCAAGCCTAAAGAAAGCTGGGTTGAACAGAAAAAAAGCTCTTCTTTTTAAGTGCAAGCTGCATAGAGAAAATATTAGTCTATTGATATAATGTTGATTCTTTGGTTCATCAAAAACTCATATTACATGACAGGTTCAGTTTAAAAATAGACAGGGAATCAATGTTATTGGTAAAACTGCACTTATTACTTAGTTCTGACAGAAAAAATGAAAACATTTGTAAAAATAAATAAAAAGAAAAAAAGAAAACACAGTTATGTCTTCTGCCTTTCTTTCTATTGAACAGTTTCCATCTCATTTTCCACATTCTATTTGACTCTTTTAAATCCCCAAATCTAGAAATCATTAATTCAGTCTTTTCTTCTTTCAATAAAAAGTCTGTATAAGGTTTTCAATCTTTCAAAAAAAGTCTTTATCAAATTGGTTCAGCTCTTCTGTTTTTGCAGTTAGATTGATTTTATAATCCAGTCTTCCACAGAGATTGATGCTATAGAGCTTTTGAAATTCAGTCCCTGTTAGTGCTGTTGGAGGAATCTGTTGAGACTCTTAGGTAAGTTATCCATTTATATAAGAATCTAAAGGAATTTAATGAAATCAATATTACAAATTTACATGACCTTTGGAATATCATGCCTGAACGTCCCTGCAGTAAAGAATGTAAAGTTAATCTTTTAAAAATGAAATAAATTGGTGAAAAAATACATTTTGGTTCATATATATTGACATATCACAGAATATCTAGTAATGATTTGTTATTGTCTTATGTAAGAGATGCAGCTCAGAAGGTGTTAGATATTAGTTCTAACTACAGTGGTTTCCTCCAACGTCCTCTGCTCCAGTCAAAATGATCCTCTGAGCAAAGCAGAATTTATTTCTTGTTTGCTTGGAGGGTCGTTTTAAGCACTCCAAAAGCTTCAGGGACCTTCAGGAGGCTTCCTTGAAGCCTTTGGAGCAGTCAAAATGACCCTCCAAGGAAACCGGAAGTCCGTTCCTGAAGTTCTGGTTTGCCATAGGGCCGATGTTTTTGCGCTCTGGAGGCTTCAGGGAAGTTCATGAAGCCTCCGGAGGGCCTCCGGGTGGGGGATGGGAGGCTCTTTTTGCCCTCCCCAAGCTCCTATAAAGTCTCTGGAGCCTGGGGAGGGTGAAAAATGGCTTTAAAAAGGGTGAACTCAACAGCCCAGTGCGTGCTGGCCAGCTGACAAGGCAGCACTTTGCGTGCCCTGACAAATGGCTCCGCATGCCACCTGTGGCACGTGTGCCATAGGTTCGTCATCACTGGTCTAGGGTGCACATTGACTTTGCTGGCCCAGTTCACGGCCAGACATTTCCCGTAATTGTGGACACCTACTCGAAATGGTTAGAGGTAGTCCTGATGACTTCCACTATGGCAGAAGCGGTAATCAAGGTGCTATGGAGACTTTTCGCCACGCATGGCCTGCCCAATGTCTTGGTCTCGGACAACGGGCCCCAATTCACGGCTATGCAATTTGAGACCTTCCTAGCAGCTCAGGGAATCAGGCATGCCCTGGTCGCGCCATTCCATCTGGCCTCCAATAGTCAGGCAGAGAGAATGGTGAGATCTGCAATAGAGGGCCTCTCTAGGATGGGCCCAGAAGATTGGCAAACACAGGTTGACCACTATTTACTAATTCAGCACATCACACCCAGTGCCACAACAGGGAGAAGCCCCTCCGAGCTTCTCATGGGTCGCCAGCTAAGGTTCCACTTAGACCGGCTACATGCCAATTATTCTGCCTCATCGCCCCCAGACTCCACAAGCAAGATTCGGACATTTAGCATAGGGGATTTAGTATACGCCCACAACTATGCCAGGGGAACTCTGTGGATTCCTGCCACAGTGATAGGCATCACCGGCCCTCGCACATACCTCTTAGAGCTCAAGGATGGTAGGAATTGTGGAAGGCATATTGACCAACTTTGTGGCCGCCTCTCCACTCTTAGACAACCAGAGGTTACTCCTGCATGAGTTAGCCAAAGCCCTACCCAAACGGAGCAAACACTCACTCCTTCCACGGCCAGCTCAAGCCCGAGGGTACCGGGAAACGTATCTGGTTATGTAGCAGGCCCACAGCGAGCTCCGAGAAAACCAGCTCTAGAAGCTCCAGCTGCAGCCTGTGAAAGGTTCCAGGAGCTTCCACCAAGCGGAGCTGCGGAGCAAATAGGTCTGTCCGACCTGTCCAAGGAAACCCCTCCTACTGAACTGCGCAGGTCAGGTAGAGCTACACAAAAGCCTGCCTACCTGCGTGACTACGTTACAAGTAGGATTGTTCCATCCAAGAGTGGAGGGGTGTTAGATATTAGTTCTAATTACAGTGGTTTCCACCAAGGTCCTCTGTTCCGGCGGGAACAGAGGTTTAATCCTATTGGTCGAAGGGTTTGACAGCTCCCTATAAAAGGGCTGCTGTCAGACTCAACCTTCGCTGGATTGTTCTCACTTGTTGTACTTAATAAAGAGCTGTTGTTAGTGTTAAGCCTGTGTGTGCCTATCCATTACCCAATCTAACAGAAGGTGAAATATTAACTCATATGGGTTGAGCCTATTCTATTACCGCCACATTTTGGAATGAAATCTATAGGATTGTTAAGAGTGATGTTTACCTGTAAAGAAGGCAACATATTTTCTTTTGAGGTGAGCTTTACTTCAGCACTTATGTATTATTGCTACTTTATTAACTTCTCTGGCTGAGAAATGGCCCAAAACATTGCCAACACTAAAGTGGCCAAGAAAGGTTTTGGTTAAATGTTTTGGATTTATCGTATTCATTACAGAACTTTCCAGATTACTTATTTTTTTCTTTAATTTTATTGTTATATAATATTTTATGTGTGTGTTTCATTAATTTATTATAACAAAATACATTATTTTAATAATTATTTAGCCCTGGTATAAATCTTCTTTTATATACCTTGGAACTAAATTTTCATGGTGAACAAAATATGGGGTGCCCCATATTTTCTCCAGGCTCTTGCTACTACAGTTATGAAACAGTCTACACAAAGTATGCCATGTTGCAAGTCTTATATATTTTCAGGACCAAATAAATATCTTCTTATTTCCCCTAGGCCTTTTAGAATTGAATTGAAAGTAATTGTCAGTTTCGGTGTTATGTGTATTAATTGCTAACTATCCTAGTATTTATAGCTAGAATTTGGGTGTAAATCATTAGGTAGGCGTATTTGTTTGTTCTCTGTTCAAGCCATTTATTTCTTGAACTGATAATTCAGCGAACCAACAGAGCATTTAATACAATCTGGATCATTTCAAACATTTACAGGAGTTTGCCTGTTTCAAAGCAGGAGTGTTTTAAATCTCCCTGCATGCTAAGATGCCAGTGGGAAGATGGGGGAAGAGATGAATTGTTGGAAACATAACTAAAAAAGGAAATACATTTTATTTGGGATGGGAGTTGGAGACTGTGAAGTTGTCAATTGTTTCACTGGAAAATACACTGGGTTTCAAGATATGAATTTCAAAAGTTTAATCTGTTCATATTAGCCCTCTATCTTCCCATATCACAGAACATTATTTTTCTTTTAAATTCTCCAGCATTCTTAAAAACATCTCTCTTAAAGAAGAAATCACAAGACTGAATTCTGCCATGTATTACTTCATTGAAAAGCAACATTTTTCCTAATTTGCTAAAACAAATCCTTAATATGTTAAGAGTAAGTTGCCATGATGGAATGAGTACAGAGAAGAGCAAGTAAGACAATGAAAAAATAGGAGGCTAAATACTACGAAGAACAGTTAAAAGAACTGGGTATGTTCAGCCTAAAGAAGAAAAGGCCAAAGAAGGTTAATAGCAATATCCCAATAACTGAAGCGCTGTCACAGGGAAAACAATATGGATTTATTTGTTGTAGAGTGCCCAAGAAGAAGTAACTGGTAGAAACTTTACACAAAAAGTTCCAAAAGAGGTGTGGAATAAACTTGTGTCCTGGAGTTGTGGTATTGGAGCAGTGGTGGGATTCAAATAATTTAAAAACCGGTTCTCTGCCCTAATGAATGGCTGGGTGGGCGTGGCTCAGTGGTCATGTGACTGGTGGCCGTGGCCAACTCAACGTCACTCACGTCAATGGGCGCTTCGCCTTAGCAGTTACAATGTAATAAGGGTTAACGGGAGAGGCAGTTTCTGTAAGCAGGGCAATCAAGATTAGGCTAGAAATAAAACCAGAATGTTTCCTTCCTGCCTTCCTTACAGGATTAGCTCTGTAAAGTGGAAAGAAACAAAAGGAGATTTTTTTCCCAACAACCGGTTCTTCGAACTGCTTAAAAAGTTAACAACCGGTTCTCCCAAATAGGTGAGAACTGGCTGAATCCCACCACTGTACTGGAGGTATTCAGGGAAAATTTGGGCACCCCCTTGTCTGAGATAGCGCTGCTCTGGGAAGGGATTTGAATGTTTCTAGAATACATCTCCAGCTATAAACTAGTAAACAAGACTGTAGTGCAATTGAGAAGTGTGTGACATTAAAAAAACAACACCCACAACTATTTTCTGCCCCGTTCTAACCAGGACTGTGCAAAGATTAAAAAAAGATGCTACCCTCATAGTGACTATTTGGAACGTAAAATAAATTTATAAACAGTATCATAACATTAACAAGAAACAAACACCCCTCCCCCCCATGAAACTTACATAAATTGTTAAAACAGAAGCTTCTTTCACAGAGGAAGAAACCATTCATGAAATTACAACATAGTATTAAATATCCATTAGGCAGTTAATGGTGCAATTTACCCCACTTTGAGACTTTGCTGGAGCCTGTCAGTATTTCTCTGAAGGAACATCTGGGTCAGGTTTTTTGCCACAGATGATTTCTCATTTGTAACCTATTACTAAGGAAAGCTGAGATTTATCTCCAAAGAAATAGGACAGAACACATTAATTTGCTTTTCCAGATGTCTGGATCTGATTGAAGCATTTGATAGTTAAACAGCCTCATAGTGTCCCACCCCAGACATAGAAGAAGAGATGAATAATTTCTCACTAAAAATCTGCCAACTCTCTAGATGGAGAAGCTGTTGAAGAAAACATAAAGTGCATAAGATCTTTAGTAATATAGTTTATCAACAGGACCATTATTGCAGCTAATAATATGAACAATCATATGGTAAACCTAAACTAAAACAACCAATAGCAGTCATTACAATATTACTAATATTAATTTGATTTGATTTGATTTGATTTTATTATATTTATATGCTGCCCTTTTCCCCCGAAGGGGACTCAGGGCGGCTCACAATTCAAATCGGAAGGGGGGTACAGACAGAAAATAAAGATAAAAACACAACAATACATAATTTAAAAACACACGACAGTCATACCATTCGAGACGGGGGCAACACCTCTTTAGCCCAAGGCCTGTCGGAACAGCCAGGTTTTAAGGACTTTGCGGAAGGCCTGGAGGGTGGTGAGGGTTCGAATCTCCACGGGGAGTTTGTTCCAGAGGGTCGGAGCAGCCACAGAGAAGGCTCTCCTCCGGGTAGTCGCCAGTCGGCACTGGCCGGCGGATGGAATTCGGAGGAGGCCTAATCTGTGGGATCTAATTGGTCTAGTGGAGGTGATTGGCAGCAGGCGGTCTCTCAAGTACCCAGGTCCAATACCATGAAGGGCTTTATAAGTGACGACTAGCGCCTTGAAGCGTATCCGGAGACCAATAGGCAGCCAGTGCAGCTCGCGGAGGAGAGGTGTTATGTGGGTGAACCGAGGTGCACCCACGATCGCTCACGTGGCTGCATTCTGGACAAGCTGAAGTCTCCAAATGCTCTTCAAGGGCTGCCCCATGTAGAGCACGTTGCATCATTAACATGATTTTCAGCTGACTTTCATGAACAGGAGCCTATATTTTCTGGAATTCTTAATCAGTTTGTCAAATTCTGAGATTTCTGGAAGGATTTCTGGATAGGGTCAGGTTGGAAAGGCTGGGTGAGGAGATGACAAAAATGAGAAAAAAATGAAGCTAAATACAAATGGCCTCTTGCAATTCTCCACCAAGTTTCATGGGGGAAAGATTGAATATCTGAAGTAGATATGTGCTCTACTTAAACGGTTTCCTGGGTAAATAAGTTTAATTTTTTCCTGTTATATTAGCTCATGTTTGTGGCAGCAGGAAACCAAATGCTCAAGTTTCTTTAAGAGAAGGGGAAATTCTCCAATAATTTCTATTTAAAATTTAGGAAGCTAGGGAGGTTGCAGGTCATCAGAAAGATGGTTATACAATGAGAGACATGCCCACCGGATACCTCATCACTAAATAAAAGCTATTGTACTATGTTTTTCATTTGAAAGAATTTCGTCTTGTATTTCACCAAACTAAATTATAGAACACAAAAAAACGGGGAATAATATCTCAGAAGATCAGAGATATAATTGCTAGGGATGCATATTTCCTATCCACAGCAACTGTATTTCCGCAGAACAATGTAGTTATGCCTGATTCACACTATAAAGCTATTTCAGGATATGTGCTCTACTTAAACGGTTTCCTGGGTAAATAAGTTTAATTTTTTCCTGTTATATTAGCTCATGTTTGTGGCAGCAGGAAACCAAATGCTCTCTGCAACCAGTTCCCAGCCTTTGGATGATAGATCAACATTGTCATTATAGCAATAGCAATAGCAGTTAGACTTATATACCGCTTCATAGGGCTTTCAGCCCTCTCTAAGCGGTTTACAGAGTCAGCATATTGCCCCCAACAACAATCCGGGTCCTCATTTTACCCACCTCGGAAGGATGGAAGGCTGAGTCAACCCTGAGCCGGTGAGATTTGAACAGCCGAACTGCAGAACTGCAGTCAGCTGAAGTGGCCTGCAGTGCTGCATTTAACCACTGCTCCACCTCATTCTTTTTTCTTGAGAAAGACCCCATAAGCCAGAGAACAGTCATGTGACACTGGCAGATACATTGAACATTGGATGCTCTAGATGATTTTTGTTGGGCCCTTAAATTTAATAAATATCAATTTATCTTATTTTTTTAAATTAAAATGGACTTATGCATGACTTGTCAAGATTAAATCTCAACTTGAACGAATGCTTATCTTACACAATAAATCATCTTGGATTTTATATTAAATTAACAATTAAGTTGGTGAAAGGAACTTTGCTAAGCCTTCCTATCTATCTCCTGCCACATATGATTTTCAAAAGCTTTCTTGGATTGAGAAGAGGTCCTGGCTAATATGGGAAGGACGGTTCCTGGGCGAAGTAAATTGGAAAGATTGAGTTTGCTTTCAAAGAGGCATAAACAAGGCCCCATTTGTGCTGCACGTGTCCTATTCTGCTCCACTTAGCTTCAGAGGGGATTTCAGGACATGTGAGACAGTTGCTACCAAGATTTATATCTTTTAAATGTAGTCCATAATTCAGAACATTCATCTTCCACTCGTTTGTGGCATGCTTTGTTCCACAATTCCTATGAACTGAGTTCATCTAGAAAAGGAGGGATGTTGTATGTATGTTACAAATTATACCTTTAAAAGATACCAATCTTTAAGGAAGCATCTGGCTTTTAGTTCTTGGATCCTTCACTGCAATACAGAAGTCGATAACTTAAAATAAATGTTCTGTTTTGGGAAGAGTATAAATAGGCTTACTTTTCACCAGGAACATTAGATGCAGAGATATTTAAGTGTGTGCTTTCTTTCTTCAATTCTTTAAAAGAAATTCATCCAGGTTTTATATTTAAAAGCAATTAGTAAAACTGGTCACTAAATAGAGAGCCTAACAAACCCGCTTTTGCATGAGTCAAATGCAGGATTTTGCTAAAGCATTTTTGTAATGTATTGGTGCATGGCGAGATATGTTTTTGTAATGTATTGGTACATGGCGAGAAACATATCTTGCCATCCACCAATACATTACAAAAATGACATTGACATATGCTTAACTATATAACTGTAATATATAACTGCTTAACTATATAACTGTAACTATATAACCTAACTATAATACATTACAAAAGTGACATTGACATATGCTTAACTATATAACTAATATATGTTTACTCACAAAAGGCCACACTTGTGTATGTTTTGGAAAGCAGTCTTAAACTATGAGATATCAGTGCACAGTCCATTATTAAAGGAAATAAAGGAAGCATTATGTGATTTCAGCTGATGCAATTGGCAAACATTTAACTTGCAGCTCCCTAAGTACAAACTTGGAAAAGTACTAGCTCTTCTTGGCAAGGATTTTAGGACAGCTGAAATAATTTTCCAATTTAGGCCAATGTAGAACTTAATCTTTCTTTAGAAATCTGCTGCCATCTAGTGTGGAAAGTAATAACACGAAGGAAGGAAGGAAGGAAGGAAGGAAGGAAGGAAGGAAGGAAGGAAGGAAGGAAGGAAGGAAGGAAGGAAGAAGGCCTTGTACTGTAAGTAAAGAAGCTTTTTTTATAAATCTTCTACTCAGTACAAACACCCAAATTAAAGCATTCCTAACAGATAGTTGTACTGTCTCTTCTTAAACCCATCCAGTGAACAGTTGTTCCCTATTTCTCTTTCCAGTGATTAATTATTTTTCCTAGGGTAAAAATTTTCCCAACTGGGATAGGAATAAACGATGACGGATAATAGGATAAAGATTTTCCTAACACTCAGCTTGACTCTGTCTTCCTGGAAATTAAGACCATTTTATATCTGCCATCACAGCCTATCTTGATCATGTGATACCCCTTCAACTGTTTTTTTTTGAAAATTGCTGTCATATGCTCTTTGATTTTGTAAGACATCAGGCTCTTCCAGGCCACTGGAATTTTAAGTGGCTTATCTTCCATGCTGAAACCAGCTGAAAATGAAGCTGGCTTAAGACATAACTACCTGTTGTGGCCCAGCAGGAGCCATTGGAGCTGCCGACAGATTCCGATAACGAGGGACCCTATGAGTCAGCTCTGGAAGATGTGGAGGACCCTGGGCAGGGTTCAGACTCCGAGCAGGGACCAGAGAGGCTGGTTGGCCACCAGGAGGCAACTGAGGCATGGAGCAGCGGTGAAAGCCAAAGGGAGTTTGTCCCTGACGTCAGGCCCTGGAGTAGTGGTGAAGACGTCAGGCTCTGGAGCAGTGGGGAGTAGCAAAGGGATTTGGTCCCGGACACCAGGCAGAGATGGGCGGATAAGCGCCGGCAGCAATTACGGAGACATAGAAGATAATCAGGTCCAGGTGGTTGTGATTAGGCTCCTCCCAAGAGAGTATATAAGAAGAGATTTTGGGAGGAGACCATTTTGCAGGACACAACCGTTATACTAAAGCTGGAGAAGCTCTTGTGTGTATTTCTTATCTGTGGGAGTCTGGGTTGCTGCCAAAGTCTTGTCTGTGAATAAATTACTGTGAATAAATTGGCTAACAGTAACCTTGTGTCGGCGTGACTCACCATACCGGGGGGGGGGGGAGGAGGGTCAGAACAACTACCTAGATTTCACTGTTCTTCAGTTTTAACATTTACCAAGTGTTTTTTCTAGATCAGGGTTGTCAAACTCGCAACCCATAGACTGGATGTATCATGTGTTGGCCACGCCTACCCTAGTTTAGCTAAGGGGGAAAAAGTTGCCATGCGTCACGTGACACTGCCGTGATGCTGAGGGTTTGACACCCTGTTCTAGATGGCAATTAACATAGCACCACTAAGGAGACAAGCACTGGGCTGCAACCATTTGCACCTTTTAAAATTCAAATAATGGTTTAAGAGTAAATAAATCAGACTTCAGAAACTGGTGGCATACTTTGCGGCTTCTGATTATGTTTTTAAAGGAATGTTTATCCCCCAATTAAAGCAAGATAAAGCAAGATATCTGTAGATTCACTGACTCTAATGAGCATCTGTTACCCACCACTTATTTATCAAATTGGTATCACACTTCTGAACTTTGGAACAGAGGTGGTATTAAACTGGTTCGCACAGGTTCCCCCCAACTGGTGGCAGAAGTTTTGCCCAGTTCAGTGAACCAGTAGCGATGGCTGGCGGGCTGAGCCCCCAAACCAGTTCCCTCTGTCACTGGTTGCTCACCCTGCCTGCCTGCCGCTCACTTGCACCACTTCTTTGTATATTGGCTCTCAAAGAGGCTGGTGGCTGGCCGCAGAAGACTCCTCTGATCAGCAAAAAAGCAGCTGCCATCACCACCATCTTCTTCGCGCATGTGCATTCCTTTGCCTTTCAATTCCACTTGGAATTCATTGCCAGCCAGCCACTTCCCAGCAGTGGCGGCTGACTGGGGGCTGCCAAAAACTCCGGTCAGCTTGCGTTCTGGACTGGACCAGCTGCCACAGAAGGTAAGCAACCAAAGAGAGGAGGGGGGGAAGTGATGAAATGGGGGCAACTAGCGAAGGGAGGGCGGGGGTAGATAGGGAAAAATCCTAAAACTTTTCCTACCTTTTCCTGTGGGTGTGGCTAGGTGTGGGGGCATGTGGATGAGCGGGTGTGGGGGCATGTGGATGAGCGGGTGTGGGCATGAGTGACATCAAGATGGCCAGACCCACTCAGTCACATGCCCCTCTAGTCACACCCACCGAACCGGTAGCAAAAGAATTTGAATCCCACCACTGCTTTTGACCTTTTAACTTCCCGAAAACAAGGAAAACCAGCTGTTTCTCCTGGTATGATCAAAGTGACCAGGGATAAGCTCAACAAGTAACTTGGTGACAAGATATCCCCAAACAAGTCAGCACTAAGTCCAGATTAGAGACATTTGGAGCAACTTTACCAGCAAAGTGCTGAGCAAATTGGTCATAGCAGCCAGATGGCAAATCCATGGATGGTTCCTACCCAAACACAATTGCCCATCTGGCAGAGGATTGCTGGATGAAAATCAGCCAATGAAATAAGAAAGAAGGATTAAGTGTGTTTTGATCCTCTTATTGCCATGGAATTGGTATCCGTGCAGGCTACTGGCACAGATGGAGTTGTGCATACTCGTGTGCACCTGCCACTCACACACCCCTCCCCTGCTCTGTGGAGAATGCTTGAATGGAGGACCCTTGTGTTCGCACGACTGGAGCTTCACACATACACATGTGCCCATTTCTCCCGCAGCTCAGTTTTTAACAGACCACAGCTGGTAGTGGACTATGGCCTGGGGGTTGAGGGCCCCTGGTAGAAGGTCTCCTGCTTGAGCAAAGTCCCTTCCAACTCCGTTATTCTAGTTAAAACAAAATGCAAAGCCAATATCAAATAAATACATAATACAAAGTAATATAGAGAGGGATATAGGCGTTACGCGGTTCCTTCCTCAGCCAGCATACTCATTGTTAGCCAGGCTGGCCTTACTTCCCTGGTCTCTCATATAGGGACTGCCAAATTCCAGTCTGATTATCCCAACCACCTCCCACAGGCCACGGAGAAGGGTGGAGAAGGAAGAAATTAGAACCCCATAATTATATATCAAGCATAAATGTGTCTAGTCTATCTAGGCAGAAACTCACCACCGAGAGTTCCAGAATACCAAGAGTTTTGAAAGAATGCAACTTAAATAAGAGAACTTAACTGTTGTTCTCACATTTTTCCTATTGAACTGATACTTAGAGCATCTTCCAGGACTCCTGCATCACAGTCTCTTTGATCGCTTTTCTGAAACTGCAGTACAACAAGTAGAAGCTTCAGTTCAGATGAGCTGCAGCCGAACTCTTAGGGAAAATTCACACGGACCATGCTGTAAAACATTATTTATTTATTTTGCAGTGTATTCAGTACTGACCCTTTTCCCATTCAAAGAGATAAGAACGTCAAGTAACCGAAACAACACAATATTCTGGGGTCAAATGAAATCTTAGATTTGAAATGTTTTGCACATTCTAGTACATGGCATTTTTATTTACTTGAAGGGTATAGCTAGTATTGCTAACATTTTATGGTTCAGCTCATATGACTTTTGCAACTCTATAATAGTTCAATTCAGCAAGTGAATCTTTGAAGCGCTATTCCAAACAAAGCTGCATCAGTTGAATGTTTATACACTATGCAGTTACCAATATCTACTTTGAGTGGTGGCTTCAGTGCAGTGACGTGCAGATAGGGGAGGCAGGGGAGGCAGAGCCTCACCACTGTCATCATGAAAAGAAAAAAAATGTAAAAGGAAAAAGGCTGAGGTAGTTGCTGCAGGAGTCACAGTGGATGACTCTGCTTAGTGCTTAACTGTTTAAAAAAGCCTCTAAGAAAATGCCCTCTACAGGAGGAGGCAGGAGAACCACGTGCCTCATCTAATCTGACTTTATGATCGCTCGAGCAGAGTTAAGCAAGGGTTAAAAGCCGGAAAATTCCTTATGTAGATGAGGCACATGGTTCTCTTGCCTCCTCCTGTAGAGGGCCGTTTTTTTAGAGGCTTTTTTAAACAGTTAAGCAGAGTCATCCATGGGGACTCTGGCAGCAACTAGCCCAGCCTGACCTCACTCAGCAGCTCTTGCCTTTTTCCTTTTACATTTTAACATTCTCCTCTCCCCCGACACCCACTGTCTAAAGCGCTTTCTTTCTTTCGCCCGCCTGAGCTCTGACAGGTGGGCGAAAGAAAGCGCTTTAGACAGTGGGATGTCGGGAGAGAGGACTGCCTCACCAGCCATAAACCTCACCGCACGTCACTGCTTCAGTGTATCAGCAACAGTAGCGGTCTAGGTCCAAAGTAAAATTAAAAAATACTTTGCTACAGGAGCTGTGTTTTTTCCCCCTCCTAGTTTTCTTCTTTACTTGACCCATTTTAAAGCCCGGTGGATTTGTAAGCATAATTACTAATTCTGTCCTATTTTCCAAATGCAGAATAACAGCCTACTTTCTTGGATAAAGGCAGTGATGTAGAAGAAAAATAGCATTTTTTTAAAAAGAACATACTGCAGCCAAAATTTAAATGCAAGGTTGCCAAAATAAGTTCTGTAAGTTCCGTTGCTTTGGTGGGAAATTGTATTTTCTCTCTCAGCTGAATGATATCAGTTTGAGTCACTGAATCACAGACTTCTAGAGTTAGAAGGGAGTAGAGAGTAGTCATGTATGCCAATAACTGAGAGTACAGCATCCACTTCAGTATCTCTGACCCTCAGCCTCAGTTTGAAAATCTCCAGCAAAGAAATCAGACTACTGTGTAGCAACCAATTCCACTGTTTGGCCACTTGTATAATCTGGATACTCTGTAAAATCTCTTGTTGAAATTTCATTTCATGTAGTTTTAACTTACAGATTCTGGTCTGTCTTCTGGGGCAAATGACAATAAGTGCATTCCAGTGGTGGGATTCAAATAATGTAACAACCCGTTCTCTGTCCTAATGACCAGCTGGGTAGGCGGGTCTTGGTGATCATGTGACTGGGTGGGTGTGGCCAACTCAACATTACTCATGTCGATGGCCACTTTGCCTTAGCTGTTACAATGTAATAAGGGTTAACCAGAGAGACAGTTTCTGTAAGCAGGGCAATAAAAATTAAGCTAGAAACAACACTAGAATGTTTCCTTCCTGCCATCCTTACAGGATTAGCCCTGTAAAGTGGAAAAAAACCAAAAGAACCGGGAGGCACTCGCAACAGTCACTCACGCCCCCGTGACCTCAAGACTGGACTACTGCAATGCGCTCTACATGGGGCAGCCCTTGAAGAGCATTCGGAGATTTCAACTTGTCCAGAATGCAGCCGCGCGAGCGATTGTGGGTGTACCTCGATACACCCACGTCACACCTATCCTCCGCGAGCTGCACTGGCTTCCAATCGGTCTCCGGATACACTTCACGGTGCTAGTTATTACTTATAAAGCCCTTCATGGTATTGGACCTGGGTACTTGAGAGACTGCCTGCTGCCAATTACCTCCCAAAGACCCATTAGATCGCACAGGGTCGGCCTCCTCTGGGTTCCATCCACCAGCCAATGCCATCTGGCTACGACCCGGGGGAGGGCCTTCTCTGTTTCAGCTCCGGCCCTTTGGAACGAACTCCTCACGGAGATTCGGACCCTCACCTCTCTCCTGGCCTTCCGAAAAGCCGTTAAAACCTGGCTGTGTTGGCAGGCCTGGGGTTGATGAGCTCCCTTCCCCTCTCGACAAGTGTGGTTGTTGGTTATTTTAAATGCCTGTTTTGTATTTGTATGTTCCCTTCCCGTTTGAGTTGTTCGCCGCCCTGAGTCCCTATAGGGAATAGGGCGGCATATAAATAAAATAAAACTTCAAACTTCAAACTTCAAAAGAAAATGTCTTCCAACAACTGGTTCTCTGAACCTCTTAGAAAATTAAGAACTGGTTCTCCCGAATAGGTGCAAACTGGCTGAATCCCACCACTGGTGCATTCGGTCTTCAGATCTCCTTTCAATTCTCTTTTCTGTAGATCCTTTAATCCAGGGGTGTCAAACTTGCAGTCCACAGGCTGTATGCCTCACATTCCCTTGTGATAGGTCATGTGATGACAACATGATGACGTGAGTTTGACACCCCTGCTTTAATCATTTAACGTAAGACGTGGTCTCCAAGCTTTCATCATATAAATTACCCCTCCTTTGAGCTTGTTCCAATTTGCTACTGTCCTTTTGAAATGGACATGATACTCCAAATGATGTCTGACCAGAGTAAGGCTGAATGAGACAATTAATTCATTAATCTGGATTCTCTGCATATGCTAATCTAGTCCAATCAGGGGTGGGTTCTAGCCGGTGTTACTGCCAGTTTGCTAGTGTGAGTGCTGGGCACGCATGCATAATTCAATAGAAATTGTTCTGCGCATGTGCAGAACTCCAAAAAAAGGTGGCGATGACGGTGACCGGGGAACCAGTTCAGGAGTGTGGCCAGTCTGGGTCTCTGCCGGTTCTGCAACCTAGGCCGGCATGCGACTACTGGTTCGGCCGAACCAGGATGAACTGGTAGGAACCCACCTGTGAGTCCAATATAGCATTTGCCTTTAAAAAGCTGTATCACACTGCTTGATGTGGTCAACAAGGATTCCTAGAATTCTTTCATGAGTATTATTGCCAAATTAGATTTCCCTAATCTATAGCTTATATTTTTTCTATCCAGATTTTTATATTTATCCTATTAAATTTCATCTTATTCATTTCTGACTATTGTTCAAAACTATCTAGATTTTTAAAAATCTTCCCTCCTTCATTACAATGTTAGCTGACTTCTCCCAGTTTTGTAGCATCTGCAAAATGATAATTATCTCTTCAACTTCCTCATTAAAGTTACCAATAAAAATGTTAAAGAGCCCAGGGCCAGGAAAGAGCTCTATGACATTCCACTCCAAAACTTCTGCTATAAGAAACAAAGAAGAGAACAATAAATGTCGCAATGTGGTCATTCCATACTATCTGAAAAGCTCAGAAGGATTTTCAACCAACACAATGTGCATATATACTTTAAACCCAAGAATACACTAAGGCAGAATTGTTCTACCCTAAACACAAACTGAGCAATGGGATATAGGCAGTTCAGTACAGTGAGATGTGTGCTGATCTGTACATTGGAGAAACAAAACAACCACTTCATAAGCGCATGGCACAACATAGGTTTCAAAACCATCAGAACAAGATTCAGCAGTCCATCTGCATTTGAAAAACAAAGGCCATTCTTTTGAAGATAACAAAGTCCATATTTTAGATAGATTATTTATTATTTATTTATTTATTAATAAAATTTATAGGCCGTCCAATCCCAAAGGACTCCGGGCGGCTTACAAAAAGAAGAGGAAGAAGAAATAATAATAATAATAATAAAAAGACAGATTTAAAATCACAACACATGCATTCGTTCTGATCGGGGCTGGACCTCAACAGTGAGGTCAACAGCCCCAGGCCTGCCGGAATAGCCAGGTTTTAACAGCTTTTCTGAAGGCCATGAAAGTGGGCAAGGTCCGGATCTCTGGGGGTAGCTCATTCCAAAGGGTCGGAGCAGCCACAGAGAAGGCTCTCCTCCGGGGAACTGCCAGCTGACATTGTCTGGCTGATGGCATCTGAAGGAGGCCCAATCTGTGGGATCTCACTGGCTGCTGGGAGGTATGTGGCAGTAGGCGGTCTCGCAGGTACGCTGGCCCTAAGCCAGATAGGACTATTGCTTTGAAAGAGGAGTAAAAGAACTCATTTATGTTAGAATTCAACACTCCTCCCTCAACAGAGGGGGAGGAATAACACAACACCTATCTCTAATTTACAATGTGGCCCTTGCAACAGTTCCAAGATGATTCCACAATCACCCTGTGACCTGAATCACCCTGTACGCCCAGTCCACCGATAAACCTTCAAGTGGCTTTAATAGCATTCAGAGAATGCTAAGGATCAGATGACCACAAAGAAATACAATCTTTCCATTCTCCCTCCATCATCCTATCAGAACCTATCCTTTACCCACCATCCAGTTTCAACTGTGAGTATCTATCCTTCCATCCCCCCCCTAACATCAGAACTAATGAAGCTTCTTGGATGCAAATTAAAACATTTTCTTCTTCTTCCTCAAAGAAAAAATAATCCAGTTGTCTTCTGAAGAAAAAAAAAATCATTTTTGAGACAACTATGACCTAGATGACTGGGAATCTCCACAGGTATTCCTCCAAGCAGAACGTAGGTTATTAGCAAGAGCTCTTTGAATATATTTGTTCATCCAGTTGTGAGCCCATTTAACTTGACTTTACTTAAATTACTTAAGTTCTCTCTTACCCTCTTTTATGTTGAACGGAGTTCCTAGCTTCTTTTGGTGGCATAGTAATAACATGTTCCATTTCCTTCTTACTGTCATCCAATTTCATTTCATGGTTTTGTCCTCTGAATATGATTACATTATCTTTGGCATTCTTTTATTTCTAACATACCAAAGAACTCTTTTTTTTTGTCATTTTTGGTAACTCTTCCAAGCATCATCTCAGGTTTCATTTGTCCTAGAACAAATTAAAATATTTTTTCACATTCTTTCTGAATGCACATGATGAAAATATTAAAAAGAAACCATTTATATGCTCATTGTGTCAGGCCTGCATTTATATTTCTTTTAGAATTTTGCTGCCACACTTTCTCTTATTTCATTATGCTGTTTCTTTAAGTATAGTCAATGGGAGGGGGGATTAGAAGGAGTAGGATTTTGGAATGTATTGTTTTTCATTCTTTGCTAGAAGCCAAGGCCATCCTTTGTCTCTGCACTTTCACACCTGACCGGAAGAAGCTGGACATGGACGCCAGCCTGGAAGGAGAAGATTGGACCATGTGATGGACTGTGGGTGTGGGGACAAGATCATGAACTTTTAACTGGGTGGGATTCTGAGGTAACGTCCAGAGTTGGGATCCCACAGCTATGTGCCAACATGCCTGCTTTATTAAATTGGAACTTTAAGCATAGTTTTGCCTTTGATTCTGATTTGATTCTACATGGTGTTTGGAACGCTAACACATTGAACATCTCAGATACAGCAGAACGATGATTGTTAGTCCCATCTCTTGACTGCTAGCAGCTACAGCTACATGACCATTTCTCTCCTAGGCACAAATCCTTAGCTTTGTTATATAATGTATTATAGCTTTTTATATTGTAGGAAGTTATCACCCAGTGTAATGACTCCTCTCCTAACTTGAGAAAGTAAGCAGGGACCAGAGGGGGGTTAGTTCCCCTGGCATCATCCCCGTTTGGTCCCCTTTCACCGCTTCGCGGTTGCCGGTCTGGCTCCCCCCGGATGTTGATATTTTCCAAAATTTCCATCACCAACTGGGTTACATGCCTCTTCAGAGGATCCTCTCTCAGGGAGGCTTCATTTAGTTCCTCTTGGTCAGAGGGGGCTTCTAATTCCAATTTCCACCCTGGTTTTCGGTACCAGAGTGACTCCCCTGGTTCTCCCTTCCCAGCCGTCTTCCGTCCCGATTCTGATTGACCAATGGGGCTTTTGGGGGTCCTCCAAGCTCACCTTGTTCTCTCCACCAGGGTAAAAGGAGTAGGTCTCTGGTTGTGGGGGGGGGTTCCATCTCTCTCCAGCAGCCAGTTCCCCCTTGTTCACTGTTATGCTCAGACATGGTTTGCTGGGTCCCCTCGGTAGAGTAAAATGTTGTCTCTCCTGGTTGACCACTTTGCAGAGAGATGCTGCTTTATGTAATGACTCATCTCCTAACTTGAGAAATTAAAGACTCTTGAAACAGATTATTTCAAAAGGAACCTTTAATCAGGCAGGATGGAAACCATTAGAAGCAAAGCAGCATCTGAAAACCTTTAGGCCATGCAAATGGGATTAAGCTGATAATGACCCCTCCCCTTTGTCCGAATGCAGATTCTGACCAATACACAAGTGTGAAGATGCTTCCTTAACTCTTCTGCCCCGGGAGTCAATAAAACACCCATTCCCATGGCTATCTCTATTTAGACATCAACGTAATATATCCCACATGGCTATCATAAACATTCCTCCAGAGATGTTGGGACCTTCAGTCTCCCGGTGACAGGAAACCAGTTGTAAAGTTGTAAAACTCACTTATTACAGATGTAGCTATTGATTTAACTCCGAGGCTCCCCTCCTCCCAACTGAATGGCAGTATCACTTTTAAGGATCTGACACCCAGCCCTCTCCCAGAAAAATGAAATACCCTAGGAAATATTGAAAAGGCAGAATAATTCTCTGCATGTGAAAAGGAAGAAACATGTTTCAAAAAGACAAAGTAACTCTTTCTGAAGCTTCTGTCACTTTGTCCATGAGCCATTAAAGCCTGAGCTAGTCCATTTACATAATAAAGTGTTCTCCCTTTCAGCTCCAGGGGAATGGGATTAAGACATGATGATATTGGCCCTTTACTCAACTGACCACATGGCATCTGAGAACTCAACCAAACCTGGATTCAAAATGCAGTCTAGAGAATTGCCCCTGCCATGGCCCTATGTGAGTCTGACAACCAATCAGAATACATTTCTTGCACAGGAGCAGGAGGCAGATAGGTGGGGCCGAACAGATTGTAAAAAGCCATGCAAGCCCCTCCCTCAGTTCTTCTTCACCCAACACCTGGAAGCATGTGATCACCCTTTTCCCCCAGGACCTCCAACCATGCGGTCCTCTCCACCATTAAAACATTAAACCATCTTTCAAAGCAGCCTCCATGCCTCCAGTGTCTTTTTCCCCACTTGGAGCCGAATCCAGAAGGACATTTCTTCCAACAATATGAATAATGTTCTTGTTTCTACAGATGTCCTGTGGAACCAACCGTATCCAACCAACCAATCGGGGATTCCTGGCATATGTTGAAAGAGATTTTTTTTTTTGCTGCTGCAACATTTTTATAACTTAGACATCAAATTAAAATTGACATTCTAAATTATCACTTCACAGTTTACAATTTTCTCCAGCAGAGTTCTTTCCCATGGCTAAAATCTCCCATTAGTGTTTACTTACAGGTCCAATTCAGAAAAAAGGATCTCAGACCACACTGAATGTAAGCTCTCTACTTGTAGGTTAAGACCATTTTATTCTTCTCTGATATCATGAGCGAAAAATTAATAGGCAATGGAAGCAAATGCCAATTTTTCACTGATAGATCAAAACTTTAATTTGCTAAGCTATTTTATTTGATTTTTCTGCCACTTTTATTATTGTTTTAGAAGTAACTCATGACAGTGAGCATATCTAATAATCCTTCCTTCTCCTGTTTTTCCCACAACAACAACACTGTGAAGTAGGGTGCGCTGAGATAGACTGGTCCAAACTCATCCATTCACATACTGCATTATTTTAGCTGCCATGGAAATTATTTATTATATAGATACTTAAATATATATTCTCTCTCTCTCTCTCTCCCTCCCTTCCTCCCTCTCTCCCTCCCTCCCCCCTCTCAATGTATGTGTATATAAAATTAAGATAAAAATAATGTAACTCTTAAAAATAACTGTCTTCTACTGTGAGACAAAATTAATAGAAGGACTTATTAGAACAGTCTTTTCAACCTCTTATATTTTTCAAAAAGAACATAAATTGCCGGACCAGTTAGGGAAAAGAGTTTAATTAAAGGTATTAGAATCTTAAACTCTCAGAATTTTGACTGTTTTCACTAAAGAGGGGAGCAGTTTAATATCTGCTTCCACTGTCCCACTAATTATGTGGTTTGACAATTCCAATATGCATTGCTATTGTCAGTTGTCCTTAGTTTTTTGTTTATGGAGGTCACAGTCTGTCGCAGTACTGTGTTGTAAGTAGTAAAGTGACCAAATATGGGCTGCAAGAAAATATTAACTGTATCATCTTGTGGATGTTTATATTTTTGCAGCCCAGGTATACTGATCCCACTTACCATGCCTGGAAAAAAAAATCACTGTAGTAGCAATAATGGTAGTTTTTCATTATTAGAGGTCATTCTCTTTCTCAAAAAGGAAAAAAAAAATATACTTGACAGTGCAATGTAGAAAGAAACTTCCCCTGAATAAAAGAATATGAAACCATTTCATCCTTCTGCGCTGTCTTTTTCTGTGCAAAAATGTTCTCTTTTGTTTTCAGTGTTCACTTCATGAGTACTGGAAAGCTCGGATGTTTCCAGGCACTAGAGGGCACTAGAGTGCTGGAGAAAAATGGTGCGGAGATGATCTGAAAGGAAACAAGAATATCTGTGAAAACAAACAGAGGAGGATGCTCCTCATGAATAAACAAAGACATTTCATCACTTATTCATTTAGGACAAGCTTTACCTTCTCTTTTAGAACTTTTATGTGCAGGTAACAGAAATAAACTTCATCCGGGTTTTCCAATTTTTAGTCTCCTTTGATTTAATATTTTAATTAAAAAAAAAACTATGAATAATGTAGAGCAGAGGTGGGTTCCTACCAGTTCGCACCTATTCGGTAGAACCGATTTGTCAAATCTACCGAACTGGTTAGAAGAGGTTCCACCAGTGGATCCGGAAAGCAGGCCACACCTACAGAAGAGGTTCCAAACTTTTTTGAAACCCACCACTGGTCCTTGGATATGATTATTCTACACTATCATGCTCATATTCATAAAACTCAGTGCCTCTGTGAAAGGTAAGGATGACTACTGCGTTTGTGGTGCAATCAGAACATTGCGTGTGTTGAAGTTGTTTTAACGCAAACCAAAGATGCCTTTTAAAAAACAAGTTTACATCATATTCTTATGCATGCCAGTGCTGTGTGTGAGGTAATTTAAGGTGGTTCTGACAAGTGTCGTCGGCATCTTCATATCCGGTCACATGGGCGGCAAGCCACTCCCATCTGGTCACATGGGTGGAAAGCCACTCCCACAAAGGAGGCCACACCCACAGAGTAGGTTCGAACAATTTTTGAAACCCACCACTGATGTAGAGAAAGAAAAAGAAAGCAGGAAGGGGGGGATATTATTTACTGGAACACCTGTTGAGGTGCACCCATCTTAGTAACCACAGGCTAGACCAGGAAACAGTCACTCGAGTTACTCAACCACAGTATTTGCCTCAGTTCATCGCTTTTCAATTTAGTATACTGTTTAATAAAGAAAAGAAAAGCATGTTTCTTTAGATTGTTTTTTTTCTTTGATATTGCTTAAAGAAACAGATTATATTGTACTCCAACAGAGTCGAATATTTTTCTACCCAATTCTGTCGGCACACCCCATTTCTTTTTCTCAAGAAACATCGGGTCATTTTGGTCTAATCCCGTTATGCCAAAAGACATGTCTCAACCCAGAATAAGATAAAACAAAACAACAACAAAAAAGGACAAGTGAATTGATATCAATCTTAAGCACTTTTGGTAAGAAGTTAAAATGGCAATTCCTGCTCTAACTAGAGGAGCTTTATTTTTTCCTAGGACTTAAAAAAAAAGCGTGACCCGTCAAAAGCGCGTTCCACAAAAGTGCGGTCGCCGAAATCGCGTATGTGACGTCATCACAACGCGACGAAAAAGATCGAAAAATTGAAATAAAAATTAAATTACAGCAACCCGATTCACATAAAGGTAAGGGTTAGGTTAAGGGTTAGGGTTAGGGTTAGGTTAAGGGTTAGGGTTAGGGTTAGAGCGTTAGCGTTACGTTTAGCGTTAGGTTAAGGGTTAGCGTTAGGTTTTTCGTTACGTTAAGGGTTAGGTTTAGGGTTAGGTTTAGGGTTAGGTTTGGGGGGGTTAGGGGAAGGTTTTAGCTTTATTTTTACATTTTTCGATCTTTTTCCATCTTTTTCGTCACGCTGTGATGACGTCACATACGCGCTTTCGTCGACCGCGATTTTGTGGTACAACCAAAAAAAAAGAAGGTAAAGATTAAAAGTGGCTAAAGCTCCACTGCTTAAATCAAATGATGAACATTCAATCTGGGCCTATATTTAGAAACTTCAGGATTGAAAAGAGAACTGATGTAGAAGAACAGCAGGCAGAGCTGGTGGGTAGGAAGAGTTAAATGCATCATCAGCTTAGAGTCATTGCATTCCCACAAGTCTGAATTTCTTTGACCCTTATGTGGTGACAATTTAGGTTGAACTTTAGTCAAGTACACTGTAGGCTTGATTAAGTCTACTATACTGCAACTTCATGAATAGTCATGATTCTTTGTATCTGCCATTCTGGTTGCAATAAAACTTGTATCTAAATTAAATACAAGTGGCCCAATAGTGTTTTATATTAACCCAAAATATTTTATCTTTCAATACAAAATGTGATATGATGAGGATATAGCACTGGCTATGCATTCAAACTGAAATCCTTTTTTTGCTTTCATCTTTTTGTTTTGTTTTTTAAACCAAGTTTTTTCTTTATTTCTAGCTGCTGCAACCAAACTATCTATTTCAAGTGTGCATCTTATTTATGAACCAAACAATTTAACATCCTTGCAAAATAATAGTGGTTACAGAGTGAATAGTAAGGGTTCACAATGAGGTTGTCCAGTCTTGAAAACTTTTAAGGTTTGAGTTCAACTCACAGAATTGAAATCCACAAGTCTTAGAGCTACCAAAGTTGAACACTCCTGGTTTACACAAGTGGTGAGATCCATTTTTTTTAACTACCAGTTCTGTGGGCGTGGCTTGGTGGGTGTGGCATGGCTTTGTGGGCATGAGGTGTGGGTGTGGCAGGGGGAGGATACTGCAAGATCCCCATTGCCTCCCCATCCCACTAACCTGCTTTCCAGCTCTGTTCTTCTGTTCAGGGCACAAAAGAAGATCAGCTGGGAGGCTGGGAGGCAGTGGGGGTGGGGACAGCCTATTTGCTGGTTCTCCGAACTACTCAAAATTTCCTCTACTGGTTCTCCAGAATCTGTCAGAACTGGCTGAATACCACCTTTGGGTTTATACCCAATTGATCAGGCAACACAGAGCTATTTGCAAAAAAGTAGAAGAAGTAAAGAAAGTAACTTCCCCCATAAAATTGAAACTATGCTCCTTTTGTACATAAACAACACCTGTAAAAATGGGGCAAATCTTCAATCATGCATTTGTGGTTATCGTTTTCATTGTTTTACTTTTCCTACAAATGCCTCTCTGGTGACACCTTCAGAATGTACTAAAGGTTTTAGAACAGGAGGTCGCCAACCTGTAGGCCATGGTCCACTATTAGGCCACACCTATTTGCAACTGGGCCACATGAGTGGGGCTGGTGCACGCCCGCCCACAAAGCCCCATTAGTGCAAGCATCATGAGGGCTCACAGCCCTACTCGCGCGAGTGTCATGGGTGATTGGGAGGGGGCTCACTTGTGTGAGCATTGCAGATGCTTGCAGGCCCAGTCACACAAGCACTCACAACCCTACTTCTGTGAGCATCGCAGGCACTCTTGGCCCTGCTCTTGTGAGCAACAGGTGCTTGGGCACACACACACATGTGCCTACCCCTCCCACAAAACTTTTCCCCCTGCCTCCCACTCTAGGCCGCCAAAGATTGGGGAACTCTGCTTTAAAGTGTAGGAAGTTATCACCCAGCCCTCTCCCAGAAAAATGAAATATCCTAGGAAATATTGAAAAGGCAGAATATTTTTCTGGATGTGAAAAGAAAGAAACATGTTTTAAAAGACAGAATAGCTGCCTGTAGCTTCCTGCCCATCCCCACTTTGTCAATGGGCCATTGAGAAGGCCAAGCCAGTCCCTTTACATAATAAAGACTGCTCCACTTCAACTCCAGGGGGATGGGATTAAGGAACTTTACACAACTGACCACATGGCATCTGAGAACTCAACCAAACCTGGATTCAAAACACAGCCTAGAGAGTAGCCCCTGCATGGCCCCATGGGAGTCTGACAACCAATCAGAATACATTTCTTACACAGGAACAGGAAACAGAGAGGTGGGACTGAACAGGTTATAAAAAGCCTAGCAAGCCCCTCCCTCAGCCCTTCACTTCTTCTCCAACAACATTGAAGCATGTGATCACCTTTTCTGTTCAGGGCTCAAGCCACGTGCTCCTGTCCACCAATAAAACCATCTTTCCAAGCAGCCTCCATGTCTCCAGTGTCTTTTTCCCCACTTGGAGCCGAACCCAAAAGGACATTTCTTTCATCAAAAGGGTTGCAATTCAAACTAATATTGTGATTTTGTATGGAGAAAAAACTTAAAACTGTTCTATCCATCAGAATAATTTGTTATAAAAATACCATGTAACATGAGGAAAATAATATATGGAACATAACTGGGGAACATAACTGAGTTTAGAGAGAGGCCATAAAATGCAATGAATGACTAGTAATAGAAGCAGGTCCAAATCACACTCCACTGGCATTAGAGCTTCCAGTTATTGTATTCAGTAACTGCCTGATTCTGGAGGCGACTGTGACATGTATCCTCTTTGGGCGAATCCCAGAACAGCTCTGCTTATGCTCTTAGGAGGTCTCAAGACATGGGCCTCTGCATTAGATCACTTGCCAGGAAGAGTTCAAAGAATGAAAAGTGGGGGGTAGGAAGCTTCTGCATAGCCTATCCTAAAACACCTTTGTTTCTAGGCTTTTTGTTGTCAAATGACCTTCTGTTTTTAGCAAAGAATCATGAAATATAATGGAGGAAGGTTTTTTTTTTTTTAAAGTGTTCGGCTTCTCTGGCCTGGAAACAGCATCTGCATCCTCTTGTGCTTTGAACTGGAATGGGACAAGATAAGAAACAAAATATATTTAACCAGTAAGTGCTGATTGTGCTCAGCCAAGTTAAACAGCTCGACTAAACAAGATGTTTTCAAAGGAATCAGATACTGTACAAACACGGAGATTTGTTTTAGAGCAAATAAAATGGAAATAATACTATTCAGTTGTGGAGAAAATTGATTTTCTCCCTGCGCTATGTAGATGCTGGATCACTGTGTATGATAGTACCTTTCTTTTTTACCATGAAAGGGTGATATTGACTCTTACAAAGTAAAACAAGTAAATTATTTACTTAAATCTGCTTTTAGAAAGCCATCAGAATAGATAGGATCATGACCTGTATCACAAATGCTACTAAAAACCTAAGTCATAACCATCATAGACTTTACAGTAATCATATATCTGATTGTTTAAAATTTAACATGCTACATTAAGTATCTAAAAATGTCATAAAATGACTGGTTTAATCTTGCAAAGTGAATTTTGTAACAAGCAGCCATATTCCATCCATCCACATCTAAGTGGATGATATCAATCACTTAAAAAAGGTCAGGAAATAATTATGTTTTATACACACACACACACACACACACACACACACACACACACACACACACACACACATATATGCATGCACACACGGACACACACAATTTACAATCTGAATTATGAGTCTGAGAACAGTTCTTAAACAATCCATTCATCATACATGTTATGTTTGAGAAATGCAGTTAAACGTTTTCTCCCCTTAGAATAAGGTCAGAAGCCACAATTCAGTCTCTAACTTGTAGTTATTTATCTGGTGAGGTGGGGATATCACCAAAAAAGAGTGGCTTTCAAAACTTTTATTTTTTTAAACTTGTTTTGGGACTTTTTAGAAGGCTATCAAGGGAAGAATAGAAATAGGGAAGAAGCTGTTTAAAATAAGGTGTATAAGTAAAGCTTCTGGTCTGCCTTGTTGAGAATATAAAAAGATATACACAAATAAAACTGTAGAATTATATATTATGTGTAAAAAAAAGGTTTCTGCTATTGAAATTTGGCCCTGGGAAATAAGCACACAAGCACATGTAAATAAAAGATTCAGGAAAAATATAGAAAGGAAAGCTCAGCAAAGAATGTTTGGCAAAAGTGTGATGAGAGCTGAAAGTTTATATTATATAACGTGCCGCACTGTGTTGTCTCAATTTTTAGCTCATGTTTGGACAGCTCCAGAAGGTAAGGGATTTGAGGGCGCTCGCTCTATTTACACCTATCTTTACATTTTGTACTGATTGTTGTTCAAAACTTTTGGGAAAACTCAGAGACATAAATGAAAATTATTTCATCCACCTTTTTTTGTTAAATAGGCCTGGGTAAATATGCACAGTGGAGCTTAAAATGAACGTTACTGCTTCAAATAATAGAAAGGGATGATTTGATTATGCATCAGTGTTACCCAGCAGGGAAGATGTATTATTCACTCCGTGTTGCTAGGTTACCAGCCTTATTTACAGATAGAAATTTCTAGAGCAGGAAAAATTTCTGAAGCTTTGAGAGTCAAAGGCAAAGTAGACAGAATAGAGATCCACAAATAAAAACTTCTTTTCTATATACCTATTTGATGCAATGAGGCTTTAAATAAATAAAAAACAATGGATGAGGCAATTCAAGGAATCCTTCAGCTATGTTTCCAAAGACTAATAATGGATAAGAAATCAAGCCGAAAAAGTAATGTCTGTCAGTTTAATAAGTGAAAGGAAGACTTCCTTGAATCTAGATAAGTGGTAGTCAACCTGGTCCCTACCGCCCACTAGTGGGCGTTCCAGCTTTCATGGTGGGCGATAGGGGTTTTGTCCGATACTGAAGCACTTTCCTTTTTAAAAATTTAATTGACTTTTTTTAAAAAAATTCATAGCATTTTTTAAAAACATTTTCATTATGATTTCATGAAATCACCATTACTGTGGAACAGGTGGGCGGTTAGAAAATTTTACTACTAACAGAGATCCAAAAGTGGGTGGTAGGTATAAAAAGGTTGACTACCCCTGATCTAGATCAACTTCTGGTGATTTTATGAACACATCTATGTAATTTCCTTGATAGCAATAGGGAAGTGATTTACCGTCATGTTCTTCTGGATTTTTTTTTTTAAAGCTTGTACAGCCATAGCATTTTCTGGTGATCTTTGATCCAAGTACTTTGCTTAAATTTTTGGCATTAGCTAGGTGCTTTTACCTGTTGAGCAGTAAATAAAGTAACCAAGATTGCAACGGTAGTTTAAATTATGTTAGTAAATAAGAAAAAAGTGACCCCAGCCCAGCGAACAGAGCAACATTAAAAATTCTTTGTAAGGTTCAGACTGATTCTGGTGGCAGACTGTTGTTTTGATTTCTTTGTTGAACAGGTGATAAAATGAGATTTTTTATAAAACCCTTAATATAATTTTGGTTTTTGAAAGGTTCCTTGATCATAATTATATTTCCATCATAATGAAATTATAGCTGAATGGTGGCCATGGAAGTCAGAATCTGCTAAGGAGTGTATAACAACTCACCTGCTGAAGAGGGTGAGGCTGTGATGGGGACAATGTGCCACAGCATGGCCAACTTGTCATGGGACAAATTGCTGCAGGACAAGAGTTACACTAATATCAAAGAAATGGTAGAATAGAATCGTTAAAGAAAGGATGCAAAAGGAGGGACAAAATTAAATGTGAATGAAAAAAATTAAAATAATTTTACAATTTATTTTAAGTAATTAAATTGAATTGTTAAATTGTTCTGCAGTGAGTTGTCCCGTGGAAAGTTGGCTGTGATGAATTGTCCCATAGTGACAATAGGCTGTGGCAAGTTGTCTCATTCCAGCTGTTGATGAGTAGGAGGGGCACGGCAATGAGTCTTGAAAACTACAGTGTGGGCCTGGGTGGGCATAGACCTTAGTGCAGTGTTTTTCAACCTTGGCAACTTGAAGATGTCCGGACTTGAACTCCCAGAATTCCCCAGCCAGCATTTGCTGGCTGGGGAATTTTGGGAGTTGAAGTCTGGACATCTTCAAGTTGCCAAGGTTGAGAAACACTGCCTTAGTGATAGTAGCAAATATTCAAACAAGAACTTCAACAGCCGAATTGATTTTATTGTTGTGAGCTAGCCAGGGTTGCTTAAGATGGGCTACCTTATGAACCTTACAAATAGCAATGGAAAACTTTTCTTATTCAGAGGTGGGATGGAGTCAAGTGGCCCATTAAAGAAATAAAGAAATACTTGATTACATTTAAAATAATGCAAAATGAAACATGACAAATTGCAAATGAATACCTGTAGAAGACTGTTAGGATTTTAAACCTCTTTTATTTTTTAAACTTTGAGTGAAATGTAAATCGTTCTAGTTTCTTATGATAGGAAGAATCCTATCAAATTTTAGATACATACAATAAATGCAAGAAGAATGAATCATACGTCTTTTAAATTGATTGTTTTTTTGTATGTCAAAACTGATGATATCATCTTTGCATCTCCTTCCTGAACCTACTTTAAGTACAATGTAAGTTTTTTTTTTTCATGTTCCTACTGAATCTCTAATGGAGGTGATGATACCAAATTGAAATTTCAAAATTACATAGTACTTCTGTACACTGTAACAGTGTACATAGATTACTATTATACACAGATAGAAATCTAAGGGTATAGTTCTGTGGTAAAGTACACCCTGGTTTCAGATTTTGACATATTCTGAAATATTGTCAAAGCTTCACGTGAGTTCTACTGATCATAAAAGAGGTCTAAATGAACAAAAATAGAGAAGCATGATACTTATTTCATTTTTTTTAATTTATAAAGTAATCCAACATGCAACATGCAAATGTGAAAAAGTCCACGCTGTCCATCCTCCCCTCATTAAACCAGACACTTCTGGCCTCGTGACCCGACAAATGCGCGCACGACAAAAGCGTGCCCAGAAAATCGTGAGGTTGAAATTGCTCCCACAACAGCGCGCCGACAACAGCGCACCGACAAAAGCGCGATTAGGTTAAGGTAAGGGTTAGGGTTAGGGTTAGGGTTAGGGTTAGGGTTAGGGTTAGGGTTAGGTTCAGGGTTAGGTTTAGGGTTAGGCTTAGGGTTAGGGTTAGGGTTATTACCTTGTTTTTGTGTTGTTTGCTGATGGCGCGCTTTTGTCAGCGCGCTTTTGTCGGCGCGCTGTTGTGGGCGCGATTTCGACCTCGCGGTTTTCTCACTGCGCTTTTGTCGGCACGCTCTTGTCGTGCGCGCATTTGTCGGTGAACCTTCTGGCCTGCCTCATGGCTCCTATTACTGAACACTTTTGCCAGCATAGCCTATCTATCAGGGAATTATGACATGGAGCCAATGAGCTTTAAAAGGCAGGCTGATTTGGCTTGATACAGGTGCAGCAAGCAGGGAGAACGCAGCTGAAAACTTTGTCCCCTATCAGAACTTCAGGAGAAGAGGAGACGATCCAGGAAAACGGAAACCAGCATGTGACCAGGTGGCCATTGGGATAGGTATTCAGATGGTAGGTCAGCCAACAAAATGATGTGCCACAAATGCTAGCTGGTCATATGGTGAAAAGGAAATATGAAGAGTTGTCTGGAGGGGTCTTACTAGCAAGTCTCGTCTGAAGAATATCTGAAAGGGTGTACATGAATTAGGACAGTTCTCTGCATAATATGAGATTCTACTGTGCTAGGAATCTTAGATCATGTGGAATATTGTATTAGAATCTAAGCAAATATCCAGTATATACAAAGATCTCTATCTCTATGGCTGAAAATATGAAGGTTGGGGAGAAATAGGAATAGAGTTGATTAAACACTCCATTCAGGATTAACGGTTCATGATCACACTTTCTAAAGCAGGGGTGTCAAACTCAATGCCTGTTGGGTGCTTAGATCTGGCCTTGGGGCCGCCCTGGAAATAGCAAAGGACCAGGCCATGGTGCCTCTGCCAGTGAAAATGGAGCTTGGGAGGACCACACACGGTCCTCCTAGTCTCCCTTTTCAGCTGCGACAGCCTCCTGCGGCCCTCTGCCAGCCCTCCTGAGCTCCGTTTTCACTGGCAGAGGGCTGCAGGAGGATCCCCCCCCAGGTCCGCCTGGGCCACCACAGGTGCCCCTGACATAAGTAATGTCGAACTGGCCACACCCACCTGGCCCCCTGAGGTCAAACACAACCCTGATGCAACTGTCAATGACATCAAATTTGACACTCTTCTTCTAAAGTAAGTCAGTCCCTCTCCTCCTGCTATCCAATTTCCCCTGATGCCTAGGAAGGACTGGTCAGACCTTATGCTGCTGGAATTTTTTCGGCTAAAATCTAAATTACCTTCCAGCAGATCAATGTGATATTGTTTTACAGCCTTCTTCATTCCTTCACATTGCCTGACACTTTTATGTGTTTTCTTTTTTTAGGAAGAACTACGGGGAGAAGTTCAGAAATATGCAGTAAATGAGTAGGGATGGGGGCAAAATAATCTAAATAGCAGTTTCCAAAATTGTCAAAATGCATCTGAAGCCTAGCAGTACGTTTAGGTTTTTTTTTTTTTAGGTATTTTATTAAAATTTATAGGCCGCCCTTTTCCCTGAGGGGACTCAGGGCGGCTTACAACCATTAGGGAGGGGGTACAATACAAAATAAACAATATATAAACAAGATAAATAGTAAAAACACAACATGCATTCTACATTCAACACTCGGGTGGGGCAAATTAAGGACTTATCCCCAGGCCTGTTGGGAGAGCCAGGTCTTGAGGGCTGCGCGGAAGGCCTGGACGGTGGTGAGGGTGCGTATCTCGATGGGGAGATCGTTCCACAGGGTCGGAGCTGCAACAGAAAAGGCTCTCCTCCGTGTAGTCGCCAGTCGACATTGACTGGCGGATGGGATTCGGAGGAGGCCCAGTCTGTGCGAACTAATCGGTCGGAGGGAGGTAATCGGCAGAAGGCGGTCTCTCAAGTACCCAGATCCACTACCATGGAGAGTTTATAGGTGGGGTAGATAGTAGATTAATAGCCAAGAACTGTACTTAACACTTTTTGAATTCGTGAGATCCACAAAGGGGATGAAATCATAATGTATACGGACAAGACTTTTGTGTGCATGTAGTAGTTCTTTCTTTTTGTGACTGTGATTTGTTTATTTAGATCTTATTCCCAGTTTTGTTTCCCTGTTCAACAAGGCAGGAACCCGTGAGCTAGTTTTCAGCAGCTATGTTCAAAGGGAGCTTTGAAGTCTGCAGAGTAAAGAATTAGGGTGTATCAGCGTAGATTGCAGCTTGCCCTCTCCTGGCATTTCAAAGGAGATACAATAAATTCCAAACTGCTTGGCATCAGTTGCATTTGACATGAATACACATGGCTGATTATTAGCATATCTGTTCAAACTAGCATGTTGTTATTCATCAGTCCAGATGTATGCTCCAGTGTTTCAGAGTATAATGAAAATAGGTGCAAGAATCTGTATAATTGTAGCTAGCTTTTGTTTCAGCAAAGAAACTAAAATATCGTGTCTATTTTTTTTTTTAAAAAAAGGCCGTTAGAATGTGACTCAGTACTTGTAGGTGGTAGCTTTATGAGTCACTGAACATGTTATTGTTCTCACTTTTAAGTCAAATTCCTGTCTTGCGCAGTGCAATCAAAGCATTGTTTTATAAAATATAAATGCTGCTTCGAGAATGAGATTTTAGTTCAGTTTCTGATATAATTTAAAAAAATCATTTTGAATGGAAATGGATGCTTCACCAATTCAGGGGCTTGTCAGTTTTATATAGAAGACATACATAATCAAATACAGTCTTACATTAAGAAATCAAATGGCAGTTCTAACGTGTCTTTTTGTGATGGATTATTGATATTCTGTTCTCCTTTGGGGAGGGGGAGATTAATGGAGCCAATTACCAAAAGTTGATGAGAAGAATTCCTTGTAGTTTAGGTTGAAAAGAGACTGCTGGTAATTACCAAACAAACATCACTTTCATTTGTATTTCTGTCAGTAATTATGAGCTGCTCTAGAATCTTCCCATGTACTGAGGTAAGATTGACTGGCCTGTAGTTCTCAGGATTTTCCTTCCTTCTTCTGTAGATGGTAACAGTACTTTAATGAGTTGCAGAGACCATCTGCCTTCACTACTCTATGCATTCTTCAAACTGAATCTGAAATGCCACACAATCCTATGTCCCAATGTGTGATCTGTAAATCAAAACATAATTATTATTCCAGATTTATACTTTTACAGATGTTATGATACGGTTTTTCAGTACTGTTGTGGTAAAGTAGAATAAAATATGGATTAAAAATATAAGAATGAAGGCGTGGCATAAAAAGGATAGTTAGAAGCTTGCTTAAAAGAGATGTCATCAGCCTCTAACCACAAGATGTTCTAGCCAACGTCCCTATGTCAAAAGTCCAAGGTTCATTAATGACACGTAGTCCATACCTGTAACAAAAGGAGAAGTAAGACCCACATCTCCTTATAAGGCTTTTTCCTCAAGGTAACCAATAAAAAATGAGTTAAGTGTTTCCGTGTTACGCTGCCTTTGAGAATGTATAAGAACGCGTGCTTTGATGATGAAGGTTGTTCAGAATTTGCAATGTTAGCTATTTCGCTAATTTTCTAAACCTGGCTGCCAAATAAACTTTTCCTGTATCCTAAGAAATCTAAAGCCTGTCATTTTCTGCAGCAGTGGGATAAACATGCACATGATTTGTGCCTTCATTATTTCCCCTGGAAGATCTCAAACACTTCTCCTCCAGCCATGCTTCTGAGTACTTGTAGCTCTTGGGGAGAATTCATTATGTGTTTTGTAACCAACATTTCATTCCAGAAAAATTCTACCTACCACTGTCTGATTTAAGTGGGAAGCAAGTGGGAAACCTCTTCCTTTAGTAGCCCTTTCCTAGAAAAAACACCACTGATTCATTAAGAATTTAAATATGTGTAATTTATCGTATTAATAATATGTGCCTAGGACAAAAATCAACAATAAAAGAAAATGAAAGCAGAATAAGCAATTGATTTATGAAAAAGCTGATCTCAGTCACCATCAGTTCATTTTTACTCCATTTTCTTTTCCTGAGTTGATTCTTCATTGTCTCTGAGCTGTACCAAGCTTGATTGCACTATGCAGTCACCTGAAGAAGAGTTTCTTTCCCCAATCATAAATAATCTTTTTCATCAAGTCCAGAGCCCTTGTTCCCTATATGTGCAGATAGGACTCGGCTTTATCACACTGTCAACTTTGTTTTTATGCTAATTTATTTTGGGACTGTAATTATTTCTAACCTGATTTATGGTTCCATATTCTGATATATTCTGAAATATCAAATCTAGCCTCTAGATCCACGGTGAAAGAGTGGTGGGAACTACCATTCAGCACTATTATCAACATTTGTTTCCTTCTCCTCCTGCCATCGTTGTCCTGCCATCTTCAAGACACCTTTCACTGTGGGAAGACTTCCACAACCACAAAAGGCTCTTTTTAAATTTGGTGTAATGTTGTTGCATAGCAACAGCATAGTTGGTAGGCGAAGCAGAGCTGCATCTAACGAGGCTCTCTTAATATGCTGTCCACTACTCCTTCTTCCATATGGGGTTATGTCCCTTACATATTTGCTATGGGACAAACATGTGAACAAGATTTCCATATCTAAATTAATTGTTTTTTGGCATTCTAATTTAAGTAATGTAATACATTTCCACATTTTCTTTCTACTTTCCAGAGGCAGGCTTCATTCTTTTCCCCATACAGCACTGGTTATCTGTTTGTACAGCTATTCAACTGTGCCCCTGTTTATAGCCCTACCAAAAGACTGATTGGCATTTGTGTGAAAGAAAAGAACTAAATAAAACGGAAATAACTGCCACTGAAGAGCAGAATGCAGGAATAACATTACATTGTGGACATAGTCTTTGTTGTAGCTATTTGCACATGTTCCATTGCTCTGTGGTCATATAAATGTGCAACTGTATTGATGTATAACAAGTGTGGGCATCTTCTCTTATGCCAACAGAACTGGGAGAGCTGGCATGCGCCAGTTCCCATCTATTGGACAGTATCATCTTGCAGAAGCTAGAAGTTGGGTCTTTTTTATTGGATTGGATTGTATTGGATTTATTACATTTATATGCCGCCCTTTTCCCCGAAGGGGACTCAGGGCGGCTCACAATTCAAGTCAGGGAAGGGGGTACAGACAGGGGATAAAAAAGACGAACATAACAATACACAATTTAAACGCACACAACAGCCATACCATTCGAGGAGGGGGGGCAAAAGCTCTTTAGCCCCAGGCCTGTCAGAACAGCCAGGTTTTAAGGGCTTTGCGGAAGGCCTGGAGGGTGGTGAGGGTTCGAATATCCACGGGGAGGTCGTTCCAGAGGGTCGGAGCAGCCACAGAGAAGGCTCTCCTCCGGGTAGTCGCCAGTCGGCATTGGCCGGCGGATGGAATTCGGAGGAGGCCTAATCTGTGGGATCTAATCGGTCTAATGGCTGCACCTCCCCTATGAAACATCATCACCCAGAGATTCTACTGAACTTTTGTAAAACAAAGGAATAAAACAAACTTTGCAGTACAATTTACTGCCAAAATAAAAAAAAATCCTAACACCAACCACCAAAATATGAACTTTGATTGAACTGTTTGAAAACTGTTTGAAAAAAAACACATGCTAATTTTTGTGATTTGCAAAAAACATGGGTTGCCTTCATTTTGTACAAAAGGGCTTTCTTTATTAAAAAAGGATGCTAAAGTGGTTATTGCTAATAATTTAAATGTAATTCTATACTGTTCATTAGAGTTTCTTTCTAATAATTGTGCCAGGATTGCAATCCCTGTTTATTTATTGTGGACTGATCATGAAATGTATGAGAACACTTTAAAGTGGTTGGTCTTTCTATATAACTCAGTTACCAAAGATGAGAGAAAGCTGTAAGAATAAGATTACATGATTGATGAAACTCTGAACACAAATGTGTCCCATCCAGCGTGAGACGCTGAATTTATAATGGATATATCTCATTTATATGGCTTGACAGTAGGAATTAATAATATCCATAAATGCAGCTGGCAAGTTGATGGAAATTTCCAGAAGGTTCCCTTGCCAAGGTGGCGCAGTGGTTAGAGTGCAGTACTGCAGGCCACTTCAGCTGACTGCTAGCTGCAGTTCGGCGGTTCAAATCTCACCGGCTCAAGGTTGACTCAGCCTTCCATCCTTCCGAGGTGGGTAAAATGAGGACCCAGATTGTTGGGGGCGATATGCTGACTCTGTAAACCGCTTAGAGAGGGCTGAAAGCCCTATGAAGTGGTATATAACTGCTAACTGCTATTGCTATTGCTACTTGTCATTGTATGATTTTCAGGGGTTAACAAAATTTGTAGGAAACAAAAACATAATATAAATAAAGCATCTATGGCTGAAATACAATAATTGAACTAATTTTAATATTCTTCTAGAAATTCAGAAGTATAATAAATAAAATATTCATGGAAATGGCAAAGAGTAAGATTTAAAAGATAATTATAAACAAAAACAACAAAACAACATTCATTGGCATATCTCTCTCTATGGCACGGGTGTCAAACTCACACATGCCACATTGACATCATTTAACATATCACAATGTTTTTTCACTTAGCGGAACTGGAGTGGGAGTGGCCTGCAAGTGGCGCATACGGCCCATGGGCTGGCAGTTTGACACCCCTGCTCTATGGTTTTTCCAGAAAAGATCTGTTTTCATAACTTCCAGGAAGTCAACAACTTGGGGGACAAGTCACCTTCCTCACTTTGTAAGTCCTTACTGTTCAATAGAGCAGTGTTTCTCAACCTTGGCAACTTGAAGATGTCTGGACTTCAACTCCCAGAATTCCCCAGCCAGCATTCGCTGGCTGGGGAATTCTGGGAGTTGAAGTCCAGACATCTTCAAGTTGCCAAGGTTGAGAAACACTGCAATAGAGTACCTATATCAGGGACGTGCAGTCAGGGGAGGCAGGGGAGGCAGAGTCTCACCACTGTCATCATGAAAAGAAAAAAAAATTAAAGGAAAAAGGCTGAGGTAGTTGCTGCCAGAGTCACAGTGGTTGACTCTGCTTGGTGCTTAACTGTGAGGCGGCAGGAGAACGAGGTGCCTTATTTAGTCTGACTTTAAGATCACTTGAGTAAAGCTAAGCAAAGGTTAAAAGCCGAAAAATTCCTTATGTAGATGAGGCACATGGTCCTCCTGCCTCCTGTACAGGGCGTTTTTAAGAGGCTTTTTAGAGGCTCTGGGAGCAGCTAGCTCAGTCTGACCTCAGAGCTCATGCCTTTTTCCTTTTACATTTTTTTTTCTTTTCATGATGGCAGGCAAGAGCAGAGTTGAAATCCTCTCTGAAACAGCTGGAAAAAGTACATGTGTGGAGAGGGTGGAGGAATTCAAAAAGTTTGATTGCATGCAGAGCCACGTTGCCTTTTCAAACGCTCGCGCACACACACACACACACACACACACACACACACACACACAGCTGGATAAAAATATATAAGCCCAGCTTCACTGATTACAAGTTTGAAAAGGCAACATGGCTCCACCTGCAATCAAAGGCTTGGATCGGAAGGCAACAGGGGAATGGGGTAGGGGGGTAGGGCAGAGGAGCTGCTTTCGGTTCCACCACAAAAGCGCGTAGGACAAAATCGCGCTCGACAAAAGCGCGCTGTGACATCATCACAGCGCGACGAAAAAGTTCGAAAAATGTAAAAATAAAGCGAAAACCTTACCCTAAGCCCCCCAAACCTAACCCTAAACCTAACCCTAAACCTAACTCTTAACCTAACCCTAAACCTAACCCTAAACCTAACCGTTAAAGTAACGAAAAACCTAACGCTAACCCTTAACCTAACCCTAACGCTCTAAAGCTAACCCTAACCCTTAACCTAACCCTAACCCTAACCCTAACCCTAACCCTAACCCTAACCCTAACCCTAACCCTAACCCTAACCCTTACCTTTATGTGAATCGGCTTGCTTTAATTTAATTTTTATTAATTTTTATTTGAATTTTTCGATCTTTTTCGTCGCGCTGTGATGACGTCAAAGGCGCGATTTTGTCGATCGCGCTTTTGTCGTCCGCGCTTTTGACGGGTCACGGCTGCTTTCAAGTCATTGGAAAATATATACAATCCAACTTCTGTTTTTGTGTTTGTTTGAGAGTGAGTGTGTGAGAGTGGGATCCAACTTCTCTCTGTGTGTGTGTCTGTTTGAGAGAGCGGGGAGGGAGGGAGAGAGGGAGAAAGGAGGGGAGGGAGAAGAAAAAGAATGAAGTAAAACTTATTTCGCAAAGGACGAAAACAAATGTTGTCGCTTTAAATCGGAACTGAGTATGCCTGGCTGTGGAATTCTAGGAGTTGAAGTCCACAAGTCTAAAAAAATTTGAAACCCCTGTGTCAGTGCCTCACCTGCCATAAACCTCACCACACGTCACTGACCTATATTATTTTGTTGCTAAGTTTCTATATATGTAATGCGATTTGTGATTGCAACTGAGGACTAAAATAAAACCTTAGGAAACAGTATTTTTTAAATGTTCAACATGCAAGTCATACTCAGGTTGAAGTACTCATACCCACTGTAGAAAAGAAGTCTTCACAGTTAGAATAACTGTGCCCTAAAAGGATTAGGCAAATAGGTACTAGTTTGATCTGATATTATATTCAATAATTTTCTCTTTTTATGGTTAGACAGTCTAAATGTGGCATTTTTGTGTTCTTTCCAATGCCAGAAGCAAGCTGTTCTTTAGAAGATGATGCAGGAAGAATTTATCTAACAGTTTTCTTTCCTTTTGGGAAAAACTGGGCAAGACCTCCCATTCTACTGCATGAGGGTGAAAGGGAAGGGCTATACAAGTAGATAAGTAATCTTACACACACACACACACACACACACACACACACACACACACACACACACACACACACTCACTTTCTTCATCCCACAAGGGGTCCCACAATATTATACTCTGCAAATGTTCAGAAGCACACACTTTTTCCCCATGAGTCTCTATAATATAAATGGAAATATTTCAAGTCTCATAATAAATTGTTTCAGAATCTAAATTGAATCTGGATCTAGAGTTGTATAAGAAATTATATGTACTCCCTATCAGACTGTGAATCTATAAATCAATAGAAGCTGGCAACTTCGGTATGGTAAAAGTTAAACATGATATCTTTCAAAGCCTGATTACTTACCATTTATTTGCAATTGCTTACAGATTTAAAATAACAAACCTGAAAGTTGAAGATGCAGACATTCCTTTATTAATACCCCCGTTACAAGAAAAAGCAGGTTTTACAAGTTTCCTGAAGGCAAATAAGAAACTTTATCTTCTCATCCTTGGATTTCTCTCCTCCCTCCACACCCCACTTGCAGAGCTCTTATAGGACAGAAAAATTGTTAATATTTCTTATTAATAGTCTTAAATATTATTACTATTTACATTTATTAATATGCTTAAGTCTTTTACATGCAGTGCAGATCTGAGATCACATTTTCAATCAGATCCAAGTCTGCAGGCTATGAGATAGAGACACAGGAAATATTTTGGGGGTGGAAAGATAAATAGGTTCAACTAAGCAACATCTAAGGGACATAGTGGCTCAGTGGCTAAGATGCTGAGTTTGTTGTTGAGAAAGGATGGCAGGTTGGCTGTTTGAATCCCTAGCTCTGTGTAATGGAGGGAACTTCCTTTACTTGTCCCAGCTTCTGCCAACCTAGCAGTATGAAAGCATATAAAAATGCAAGTAGAAAAGTAGGAACCACCTTTGGTGGGAAGGTAACAGTGTTCCGTGTGCTTTTGGTGTTTAGTCATGCTGGTCACATGACCACGGAGACATCTTCGGACAGCACTGGCTCTGCAGCTTTGAAATGGAGATGAGCACCGCCCCCTAGAGTCGGGAACAACTAGCACATATGTGCGAGGTGAACCTTTAAGCAACATCTTACTTAATCACTGAAGGAGTTAAAGCTGAAAAGAGTTTGGGTATTTACAAGATAATGATATGAAGTGTATGTCCAAATAAACCATGAAGTACTTAAAGGAAATAAAAATAAAGATAATTCTACTATTTTTTGTTTTGTTCATCTGTAGGAGATGTATTAATTAATAGTGTCCAGTCAATTCAGAATTCTAATATTTTCTTTAAATCTAGTCCGATCCCTGTGTTAATGAATACCTTACAGAAGTATTCATGTTTAAATCACCAGTTGACACTATAATTTTTATTTAATGTCTTTAGCAATGATGTGCATCTCCCACTGAAAATCCATGGTGTTTAGCTTTTAGGAAAGTGTGGGTGTCTGACTGATGATTGAAGTCCAGCTGGCCTACTTTCAGCATATGCTAGGGGAGAAAAAATTCCTGCGAAGCCAACCATTCATTTCCTTATTTTTAAACCACTTTAAAGCATTGCTTAACCATGTTGACTACATTCTACTTTTAAGCAATTACAGTCTCATGTCTAAAGAAAGAAGAACATAACTGGTTACTTTCTGTCCCATTATCAGCTTCATTCTTCCTACAAGCATTTGGGGTTGAGTTTTCCAATGTCTATGTTTTTTTTTCTTGAATTCTAATTTGTATAAAGACTATGCATCAATGGTGGGATTCAACCAGTCCGCACCTATTCGGGAGAACCGGTTGTTAACTTTTTAAGCAGTTCGGAGAACCGGTTGTTGGAAAAAAAAATCTCCTTTTGTTTCTTTCCACTTTACAGGGCTAATCCTGTAAGGAAGGCAGGAAGGAAACATTCTGGTGTTGTTTCCAGCCTCATCTTTATTGCCCTGCTTACAGAAACTGCCTCTCCCGTTAACCCTTATTACATTGTAACTGCTAAGGTGAAGTGCCCATTGACGTGAGTGACGTTGAGTTGGCCACAACCACCCAGTCACATGACCACTGAGCCACGCCCACCCAGCCGTTCATTAAGGCAGAGAACCGGTTGTTAAATTATTTGAATCCCACCTCTGCTATGCATGCATATAGAAGCCACATGATAATCAGCCACAAATATGTGAGAAGTGATCAACCCAACAATGATATCTAGGTAGAAAGAATTTAACAGATTTGTCAGCCTCTAATTTTCTTGCTTGTTATCAGCTGCCATAGTAACAGGGAGGGTGGGGGCTCGTGGTATTGGGGGGGGGAATTGCTAGGTGCTGGAGGAGTTATGAAGGGAGTTTTGTTCTCACCAACTTCTGCACATGTTGATGGCTCGTGTTTAGGCTTGATCAAGGTCAACTGTCTCTGCATAGCAGCTGAATGAGGTCACTTGAAGATGCACCCCACATGACACCTTTGGGAGTTGCAGATTGGATATTGGGTTGTGGTAACTGGGGGGAGGGTTCTGTGTAAAAGTTTGATATGTACACATTCACACTTTTTTGCCTCTGATCTTGCTTTACTTTAGCTGCTTTCATTTCATGTCCAGTAAAAGTACCTTCATCTCTATTCAAATGGAGTTGGGGTTTTTCATTCTTGGATACTGAATGAGGTCTGTCTGACATTTCCTTTGTTTTACTAAGAATATGGAAACTGCTGGTATGAAGGCCCAGATGATCTTCAGAATGTATGAATTCCAAATCCAGCACCCAGAATCTATACATCAGCTGGAAAGAATCAAAGCCATTATCCTAAATTAAACCCAGAGCCTCCAGGACTACAGAAGTAAAATGGTACCCAAAGATGAACTGCTGATGGAATTCCTGAGGCAGCAGCAGACATGTGATGAAAGAAATGTCCGGTTCAGCTGCAAGTGGGGAAAAAGACACTGGAGACATGGAGGCTGCTTGGAAAGATGGTTTATTGTTGGACAGGGCCACATGGCTTGAGCCCTGAACAGAAAAGGTGATCACATACTTCAATGTTGGTGGAGAAGAAGAGAAGGGCTGAGGGAGGGACTTGCTAGGCTTTTTATAACCTGTTCAGTCCCACCTCTCTGTTTCCTGTTCCTGTGTAAGAAATGTATTCTGATTGGTTGTCAGACTCCCATGGGGCCATGCATGGGCTACTCTCTTGGCTGTGTTTTGAATCCAGGTATGAATGAGTTCTCAGATGCCATGTGGTCAGTTGAGTAAAGTTCCAATATTATCATGCCTTTCTGTAGCTGCTGTGGAGAAGTCTTTATTATGTAAAAGGGACTAGCCTGGCCTTCTCAATGGCCCATTGACAAAGTGGGGATGGGCAGGAAGCTACAGGCAACTATTCTGTTTCTTAAAACATGTTTCTTTCTTTTCATATCCAGAGAAATATTCTGCCTTTTCAATATTTCCTAGGATATTTCATTTTTCTGGGAGAGGGCTGGATGATAACTTCCCACACATGGAAGGAAGATTAAACAGAGAAAGTGCTTTGGGAAAACAAGACCCTGTATGGGATGTACTATCAACCAATAGCTAAGATGGCAGATATTAGGAAATCCTACCAGTGACTGGAAAGAACTGGACTTAAAAGAAGTACTGAGACAGTGACCATAGCAGCATAGCAACAGGCATGACATACCAGATCCTTAAAACATTTACTACTTTCTCCTTAATGTATAAAGATATAAAGACAATGAGAATATATAGAGGGTAAAGCTTATTTTATGGGCAACCTGGACGCTTTACAGTATAGGATGTAATGCCTAATAATTAATATAAATGCTGCGAAGATGATCTGTTGAAAGATAATGTCTATTTTTAGAACAAGACCTAGACCAATTTCATTCATAAATGAGAAAAAAGGCACAAGGAATAATTGAGATATAAATTCTCTGTACTTCATATCATCCAGTTGCATAGATAATTAAAGTTAGAAGTGTCTTTAGAAGAAAATTTCCTAAGAAATTAATTTTTAACCATATTATTAATTCCATGTTCAAACTGGCTTAAGCTTATTTGCTTCATTTAGCAAGTCCTCATTCAGAATATTCTACAGCACCATCACTTTTATTGGCACTGCTTGTTTTTGCATTTACCTTGCCCAGTTCCTATGGTAAAACTATCAATGCATGATGTGACCAGGATATTTGATGATCAACCAGCTTGCAGAAACTGGATTTGGACAGAGAGGGAGGGACTGGCCCAAGGTCACCCAGCTGGTTTCTAGGCCTAACGGGAACCAGTATCCAAGTCTCCCCATTCCAGCACCTTAATTATGGCATCCTATATGCTCTCTTTTAAATTGTCATTTAACATACCGTATATACTCGAGTATAGGCCGACCCGAATATAAGCCGAGGCACCTAATTTTACCACAAAAAAACTGGAAAAGTTATTGACTCGAGTATAAGCCTAGGGTGGGAAATGCAGCAGCTACCGGTAAATTTCAAAAATAAAAATAGATACCAATAATGTTTTTGAATATTTATTTCAAAGAAAAACAGTAAACTAGCGGTGTATTCAATGAAATACTTCACTCACCTCATGATGCTGATGTCCCGCTGTGATGATGATGTCCCGTGCAGCCGCTGGAGCGATGTCCCGCCTCCTATGACACACAGCACAGTGATTCCTATCATTGGATCACTGTACCAGAGGAGGTGGGACATCGCTATGTGGCTGCTTGCCATAACAAGGAGGAGGTGGGACATCGTTGCAGAGCAGCAGGAGGGGGAGGAAGGGGAATCGTAAGACAGCCCTGCATTACATTAGAACGTGAGGAGGGGGGATGGTGCGGTGCGCGCTGCGCAGCAAACTGCCACAGAGGGAGGGGAAACTCACAGGGGCACCGGGCCATTCACGAGTGTCACCCAGCGGCATGGCCCCGCCCCTTTTTCTCCTCCATTTCGGGCAAATTTTTCACTGACTCGAGTATAAGCCGAGGCGGCTTTTTTCAGCCCAAAAAGTGGGCTGAAAAACTAGGCTTATACTTGAGTATATACAGTAATGTATGAAGTAAGTCAAAGACAAATAAGGCCTGGGAAAATAGATAAAGCAAAGTAATTTTGAAGTTCAGATTTCTTATGAACTTGGAGGAAGGTTTCCTGGGAAGACAATGGAGCAATTAAATCAAGGTACTTATAATCTTGTGAGTGGATTTTGGAAGCCAGGTGCTATGGCTGCTAGTACTGCAACAATGGAAGCAGCATTCATTACAAAGATGCTTTGAAAAATTCCCTGTATCTGTAAACAGAATCAGGATTCAGTGTAATATAAATCATTCATGCTCATATATTTTTGAAAAGGTCACAAATAAGGCACAACAGTATTCATTTTTCATTTCATGTACTCTAAAGCGGTAATAAATACTAATAAAGGTTGAGGAACCAAATATATTTGGCTTATTATTCATAATATTATTAATAAGACGACTGGAGTTTTTACATGTATTATACTATACAATGAAGCAAGCACATTTCTTGGTAAAAATGCCACATTTGATAATATTATGAGCAATGGAATAAAAAGCAATATCTCGATTATATCTACTGTGTCTGGACTATTTACTTTTGCCCAGACCAATGATACTTGTAACTGATTATTTGTTGTGCAATTATGCCTTATTTGAATGTTTTGAGAATAAGCAGGGTCTTATTACGATTATGACTAGTTTTTCGGTATAATGTTCATTTTGGGACCTCTTTCCTAATTTATTAATTTGTTTATTAAATAGGTCAGATTTTTAACATCCATTTATGCAAGATCAGGATCTCTAGGGGACGCCCTTGCCAAGGACAGGCACTATGACAAAGAAAATCCATTTCCTGATTCCCAATAGATGATTCTGTTTAATTGAGAGGACTAATGTATGCCATCTGTGCCTGATCATAAAGGACAAGATAAAAGGTCCCTCAGTTTGCCAATTACCACACCGTGAAGAACTTTATGTTATAACCGGGACCTTGAGTTGCCCTTGGTAGCTAAAGGAGAGCAATTACATGGGCATATCATGGCTTGCCCATAACGTTGTCTTATTCTGTATCAGCCAAAAATGACATGGGCCTAATAGACAGCTGGTTGGATTAGCAGTCTGAAGGCCATTGTCCACTTCCTGAGGAAGTGGAAGTCTGAGGAATTATAAATACTAAGTTATTTCATCTAACACCCCCTCCCCTCAAAACCACATTGATCACCCTCAGTCATCTTAAAATGACATGTTCAGAGTCCAAATGCAAGGAAATCTAAGCAAACTCTTTTCACTTTATCTTAAATTAATATTAATGTTAATATGATATGATACAATTTGAAAATAATATAATACAATATGATACGATACGATGCAATACAATACAATACAATACAATACAATACAATACAATACAATACAATATAATATAATATAATATATATAATACAACTATTTACCTCCACTGTTTCTTAGCTATCATGGTAAGTAATCACATATACCTTTATGTTTTACATTTATTATACAGAACAGATTATCACAATAATGTACCCAGAATGTATACAGTACCAGGTTATTAATGAAATCTAATCCAGTTATAGTCAATTATATTTGTTACAGAAAAATAAAAGCACGATTTAATTATTGTGAATTAAGCACCATCAGCTATATTTCTATCTAGTTCAGAATACTGTAAATGGTGTTAGAAAAACATTATAGACTATTATAGTCAGAAAATGATGTAACATATGAGTATTATGCAGAATAAGGAAAATCAATTCAAAACTTTCAAAAATGAAATAAAAGTATATGTTTAAAGTCCATTGGAATGATTCAACAGAAGACAGAAATACCTGAGAAACATGGGGAAATGATAAGAAAGAATCAACAGAGGAAAAGCAAAGTATTTTGTGGTCTCCCCTCCTTAGAATTATTAAATGAAGTAGTTTCCTATTTTGATAAGTTACTGAAAGTTAAATAGCCAACAATTCTCCTCTTAGGCATATTTAAAAGCATTACATTTTATTGATAAAATAATAAGATTCCTGTATGAACAGAATATTACATTGGTTTTGAAAATCTGGAGTCTCTGATAACTTGCTCTTGTTCTTTACATATGAATGTTTTCTATACATTGATATAAAATTTCAATTTGCTACAGGTGCCAATGTCCATACAGTGGCCACTCAAATGACTTTGTACATTGCAAGCTTGTAGAAGCTTCTCTCTGTATTTGGCTGTCATTGCCAGGTATCCCTATTTCACAATTGTCAGAAGTTTGGGAGTTTTTTTTAAAAAGGATGCGTCAACGTCGCGATGTCACAACATGTGGTCTCGATACTCCGAGACTGCTGTTAACACTTTTGCCACTGGACAGTCCATTGAGACCTAAACCGTCCCACAGAGATGGTGATCAGGAAGACGAAGCCTTGCTGGTCTCAGGGACATCGCAAAGTCCCTGAACGATCCAAGGCAAACGCTTCAAGCTGACGGTAAACAGGCAGCCCCCAGGCTGATGAAGTTGGGATGGCTCCGGAACGAAGGAAGGAAGTGAAAAGAGAAAGTGAGTCTATCTGGTGAGGTATTTTTTCTTTTTTGCGAAAGACTGCCCACAGAAATTTTTCTTTAAAGCCAAATTAGATCCTTAAGCAAAAAAAGTAAGCGGTGAAATTAACTTATATTGGATTGCTTTAGAAAGCCTTTTTTTCTTTGTAACTATACTTTGTGGATTGAAGTGCTCGCAACATTTCTCATTTCTCCTCTTAAAGTAAACGGATTGATTTTTTTTTCTTCTGCTTTTTGTTGCTTTATTTTTTGACTTCTGGATTAAACCTTCCTTTTTATTCTAACAATTCTTACTATTACTTGTTATTAAATTTCATTAAAAGAAATCTAAAGAACTTTGTTTCCTATAAGCCAGAGATAAATATTAGAAAGTGAAAAGTAGCAACGCTGCCATTCGGAGGTCAGAGGCTGGAGTTTTTGAAACAACGTATCTCTTCTCTTTCCTTCTTTGATTTCACTGACTTTGTAGCTGAAGGGTTTGCAATTTGTTTACAGAAACTGATAAAGAGCCAAGGGTATGAATTGTTTTCACAGGTGCCTTTGAGAACTATTTTGGCAGGGGAAGAAAGGGGGGAAAAAACAGAACCCTTCTCCTTTGAAGAGCATAAAAGAACTTGTGTTCAAGTTAATATAAAATTAAAAAAATAAAAGAGACCTGGAAGGCTAGAGTGGCAGTGGCTATTAGTTTTTTTTTCTTTTTTTTCTTTTTTGGAAACATGGATCAATATTCAGATGAGGAAACTTTAAAATTCCAAAATATTTTGGCTGGAATTCAAAATCTATTGGAAGGTTATGGGAGAAATGAGAAGAAGTTGGAAAGACTAGTCTTCCTCACAGCAAAAGATGAAGGGGTTGGGGCCCCAAAAATTAAAGGGGAGAATGAAGACATAGAAGATAAAGACAAGATAATAGATGAACTTATTAATGGAGCAAATGTGGGTGAAAGTGGAAAGAAGGGAATATAGAAAATGGAATTCGACGAATTGGAGCTCTACCCCAGATTCCAAGATACAGAAGAAAAAAAATGGTAATGATGATGGATTTAAGAAGAGAAATTTTTTCAAAAGCAAGATTGACAACCAAAGACAAGCTAATTTTAGTAACAGCTGGAGGGCAACGAGATTACCTGAGAAATCCTTCAAGCAACAAAGTGCAGAGACAAGTCTATAAAAACCTTATAAAGGAGATAAAAAGAAGACTGACACCACAATTGGCAAGAGATATAAGACTGTTTTGTTACTGGAAAGATACAGGTTGACAATGAAAGTTGATAATAAACAATTAGTTGATTTTGGTGATCAATAAGTAGGAATTTAGTAACTCCTAGATTGTTTTAGATTGTTATTAAATGTTTATTCGTTAACAAATAATTAACTATAATAACAATAATGAAATGATAATGGATACAGCTTAATGATATATACATGTACTGGCAAACTAGTAAAAGAAATTTGGATATAAATTGCAAATTGCGACCTGGGAAAAAGACCTATAAATCTTATTAACAAATATTTATTTAGATCTTGTCATAAAGGTGTAAGGTTTTTTTGCGGGGGGCGGGTCTGATGAGAGGAGAGGGGACATAAATAGTAAATGATTTTTAGCCAATTATAATAACAACAAGGAAATATTAATGGACATTGTTTAATAATAAATACATGCTATGGTATTGGCAAAAGTAACTTGGATATACATTCTAAACAGTGAGTTGGGGGGGGAAAGGGGGGAAATGTTTAGAAACTTTATTAATTGACTTTTACTTAAAAGATGTCATAAAGGTGTAATGTTATTGGAAGATTTTTTGAAATAGCTAATGAATGCCATTATGTGGTTGTGTCTTTAAGTATGAATGATTTGAGGTAAAAGCACGTTCAAATAATTGTAGTCAAATGAGAATTGTGGTACATTGATAGTAAGATACACAAAGACTTTTGATTTAAAGTGTATAATCTAATATGAACTATAAGTAATGACTGTGGAAGAACTGCATGAAAGTTATCTGTAACTAATCAACACGCTTTCTACAAGATGTAATGAAGGATGATTCTTTTTTTGTGTGTGTGTTTTTGTTCAATTAAAATAATAAAAAAAGAAATTTGGGGGTTTTAAAATGTTTGTGAGAATAAAATAATGCAAACTTGCTTCTCATATCAAAATGTATTAGATAGCAAGGCCCACATTAGAAATTCTAATTATGGGCAACTTAATTAAAAATACAGTAGCTCTGTAAAGCTACTGTCGCCAGCTTTTTCACACGATCAAAAAGCTTCAGATGAGCCTCACATAGGGATATCCAAGGCCAGTTTCCTTGCATGTCCCTGTGTGAGGTTCCTCTGAAGCTTTTTTGATTGTCTAAAAAACGGTTACTTAGATACCACAGCAGTTCACTTGAGGACATCTGGATAACCATACCATGCTGGGGACCGTAGCTTCACAAAGCTTTAGAATGTGAAAGGGAATAGCACAGACTTTTATTATGTTCTATTTGGAAGTGCATGTGTTGTTTTCACTTAGATGGATTACATGAAATAAAAACCAACTATGACAACATGTTGATCCAATGCAAAGAAACAAATAAATACCACCTATAGAAAGTAATGTTATTTTTTTCACTCTTCTAAATCGTTTTTACCTCTGATTTCAACTACAAAATATCCCGAAAGAAATATTTGGTTATATTAGCACAGAGAAGGTTGCATAAACTATTAAAAATACCTTGGATGCTTTTTAAAATTCTTGTCCCATTTTTTAAAAATTCTTGGCCCTTTATGCTGAGCCATATCTCAAATTAACCTACTTTTCCTAAGGAAAGGTGGCCTATTTAATATTTGATTGTTCCTCCAAAAAGCACATAAAAACATTTTGTCAACACCACCTTTTTTTTTTGCCTGATATACACCTCGAATAGAATCATTATACTCTATTTTCCATCTTAGTGATGGAAATGCTATGATTCTGTTACTATTTCAGATAAGAGGCCAATAATATTACTTTGATTGACAGGTCCCCATAGGGATGCTGCCATTCTGGAGGAAGAAGGGGCAAGTTGTTGGAGGTGAATTCTTTGCATATTTTTGCTTTTGCTTTAACATGGGGGATTCAGGGAGGGGGGCCCAGGTCTGTGCGATGGATGGGCTTCCTCCCAACTAGTTCCAGCCTGTTACCAAGGTTGTAGCATCCTGAGAGTGAACTGCTATCAAGCTAATGTCTTAGAGTTCACACAACACCTTTTTGGCATTGTTTGGGCTACTGGTTGACTGGGGGATTAGCAATAGCAATAGCAGTTAGACTTATATACCGCTTCATAGGGCTTTCAGCCCTCTCTAAGCGGTTTACAGAGTCAGCATATTGCCCCCAACAACAATCCGGGTCCTTAGGGGTGAGATTTGAAGAGAGAAAAATAGCTTAAGGCTTTGCGTGGGAACTTCAGATTCCACCTAATGGCCTGCCTCAGTTATCTTCTCAGGAAAGCATGACTCTTGAAACGGTGGTAGTTCAAAAGGAAACTTTTACTGAGAGAAAATTATTGCGAAGAAGTCAGGCAGAATCTGAAGTTCTTGCGGAAAGCCTTAAGCGATTATTCCCTCTTCAAACCCCACCACAAACCCCCAGTCTACCTGTAGCCAATACAGTGACACAAAGGTGTTTTTATGGTTTATGATTTAATGACTATTCTGTATAAAACACATAAAGGGAATTAAATTCCAATTTAGCAGACATAAACTTGGTCTTCATATGCAACAGTGGGCTATGAATCAATCTTTGAAAGCAATTAACTATTATAGCAATTAATTATTAGAGATGTCATATTGGCATAGTTCATAGCCCATTTAGTGTTAAATCAACCAATGTGATCACAAGTAAAATTTGGGACTTTATGTTAATTTTTAGAGGAACACAATCTCAATCCCTAAGTATTTGGGAAAAAAAACAGAGAAAGTAGCTGGCCAGAAGAATGTTAAGTAAACATTTATTTAACATTCATTGGGTGGTAATGCATGACACATTAATGTGGAAAAAGAAAGAAAGCATTAAAATCTGATTGAACATTTCATGCATAAATATAATCAGAGCAGAAATCAACATATGTTTGTATAAAAGTGGGCATCTTTACCACAACCCAAGTCATACAAAAACATCAGACCAAGAGTTGTAGAGAGTTTTTTTTATGGCTACAAATAAAATCAAAGTAACAGTAAAGAATGAAAATTAATGATATTAAATTCATCATGAAAGTGAATAAACAATATGATTCCAAATTTATTTATTTATTTTAATTTCTGTTATATGAAAATGTGAAACTTGGCAACAAATTTGTATAAGCCCAGGTATAATACCTGAAGGAGTTTTAAAGCAACTAAATTTGAAGAACTAATAATAGGAGAACATTATCCTTGGTTCTCCTATTGTCCATTGGACAAAAATATATGATCATGAGATGATAGACTACCAATTTTTGGAGATGCAGTTTGATTGTTTATTTATATTCTGCCTTTATTATTTTTTAAAACAACTCAAGGTAATGAACATATCCAGAACATTTTCCTATTTCCCCCACAACAACCACCCTGTGAAGTCAGCTGGGCTGTAAGAAAATGATTGGCCCAAAGTCATCCAGCTGGCTTTCATGACTAAGCTAGGACTTGAACTGAACTCATGAACTGAACTCATGATCTCACATTTTCTGGCCCAGTGCCCAGTGCAGTAACCACTAGACAAAACTGCAAGCATTGATTCTTTCAGGCTAGGCAACAGCTTTTTCTCCTGTTCCCCAAGGTCATTCCCACCATCATATTCAACTCTTTATCCTATTGGCCACTAAAATTGTTAGGAGAGATAACAAGCAAAGGTCTCTCCCTTTTATTGATGTCTTTGCCTATACTTTGAAGACTATTTTCTATTTCTAAGAATCCACTTTTTTTCCCTAAAGTTTTTTATTTTTTTTTCATTTTCATAACATATAACAACCTGTATACATGATATAACCAACATTATTTATTTATAAATGTGTCTAATAAATAAATAAACATTATATTATATTATTAAATGTTTACATCAAGTTGTCTTACCATCAACCCCCAAAAACAATTATTGGCTCTTCTGCTCTCCATACACCATATTTGTCATTTTCTTCTCCCTCTCTCCTCCCCCTCCCTACCTACTTTCTTCCCTCTGTCATCCTTCTCTTCTCTACTTCCCCTTCCTTTCTCCTTCTCCTCTCTCCCCTTTCCACTCCTCCTTTCTCTCCTCCTCTCCCCCCTGCCCTCTCTCCTATCCCTCTCTTCTTCCCTTACCTCTCTCCTCTACTTCACACTCTTCATCTCATTTACTTGGTGTATTTCAGCTTCTGAGTGAGCTCCATTTTATGTTGATGGTACTTATAATTTTTTTTCAGTATACATATTTAATTTTAACATATATCTTCCTCCTCCTTCTTTTTTAAAGAGAGAACAAAAAGGTATACATATATAGTCATCATACTTTAAACCTCCCCCCCCCGCTTAATTTTGGCCGAGATATAGACCTGGTTACAATTCCCAGATATTCTCATCATTGCGGTTATATAATTATTCATCCTTACACGCCCCCACTTTGTAATTCTGTCTTTAAATCTCAACATTTTCCCATTGTAAGTATATTTCATGTTTCCTCTCCATTTTTCTATATCTTGGTTTAGATTACCCTTAATTGTCTATAAATGGCAATCCTGACTGTTCAATGTTCGTTACAATTCCCTTAATTTACTATATAGAATATCTCACTTCGTTCATCATCTTAAACGTTCTATATATGTTCATGTTTCATATATTTTAACCCATGCTTAATTATCTTTCTATTGTCATATTCAATCAATTAGCAACTCAGTTTAATTATCATGTATAAAAGTGAATCACAAACCTCTGCTTTATAATCTCCCCATATCAGTTTCATATTTGTCCATATTCCATATGTTTTAACCACTATTTAATTATCTTTCCTTTATCATATTCAGTCAGTTAGCAACTCAGTTTTATTGTCATATTTAGGAATAAAACCCTTAGCTTAGCTTTATATTTTCCCATATAACAATTTCTAGTTGTCTAATATTTTTCCTAGTAAGTCTTTTGTCCCACTTCTCTATTCTTGTCTTCTCTCTTTTCTTTGTTTTGACATGTCCACCCTCTTCAATTTTCCCCAAGCCTCATCAAAAATATCTTTTATATTTCCCTTTGTTGGGCCGTAATCTCCTATTTCAATTTTCCTTATGCCATTATCAACCTCCAAAACATCTTTTATCTGCTTTTTATTCTCTTTTGTTGGGATAGATCCCCCTTTACAATTTTCCCTAAACCACTGTCAAGCCCTATGGAGTTTTTTGTCTGCTTTTTATTTTCCACCGTTTCTACCCCTTCATTGTCTCTCCCCCCTTCCTCCTTTCCTTCTTCCTTAAATACCCGCTTCTCTGAATTCACAATTCTATTTAGTCTTGATTTTAATGATTTATGCTTATTTTTTATAATTTCACATAGTTCTTCAAATTCCCACCTTTCCATAATGTCCAGTCCCAAAGTTACAGTTAGTTATATAATTCTTATTTCAGAGTTCTGGTCCACCTTAAATTTATCTACCTCAGCTGCTGTGGGAAAGAGCAACAGGAGCCATCTTGGTCTATTTTTTCTTCCTTAATGTCCAGTTCCAAAATTGCAGTTAGTTATACCAATCTTATTTCAAAATTCTGGTCCACCTTAAATTTAGTTAATTCAAATACTGTGAAAATGGAAGAGATGCTGGAGACATCTTGATCTTTTGCAGACAAAAAAGAAAAAAAAGACTTTGTATTTCACCAGTTCTTGATTTTGTTATTATTTTTTCCTTGGTACTTTCTGCTTCTCATTGGTTATAATTGCTCAAAATATATTAATTGCAACAAACTTGTATACGGCCAAATTCGGGTATGTTTCTCTTCCCTCCTGCTTTTCCAAGTTCTGATTTATGGCAGTTGGTTAATTAAAATTTCCTACATAGGCTAGATTAGGTTATCAGTTGTCAGTAAGAAGATGGTGCTTTTTTCTTGAACTTTCTCCCTTGTTGCATTCCAGTTCTCATTAATTGGAGTTGCTTAAGATATGTTAGTTAAAAGACACTCGTACAAAGCAAATCTTCATGCTCCTAGACTCCTTTAAAAACATAAACTTTTCAAGTCCAAAACCAAATGTAGAGTTTGTGTTTAAGTGGGTTGTGTTTAAGTGGGTTTGTCACTTTTCTTCTTTCTCCTTTCTGTCCAAATTATTTCAAGCAAATGGCTCTCTTTGGGGCTAGTGATTCAACCCTCCATTTTTCCCCTTCTTTCCTTTTGCAAAAATCCTGATCTGTCCATCAATATTATTTATGCTCTCAAGGTTCTCTGCTTTTTCCAAATTCTGATTTATAACTGTGGGTTAATACATCTTACTAGGCTTTCATCTCGTCTCTGCATGTGCCTGTTCAGCTGCTTTGGCTTGAAGCCACCTCTTGTGCAGCCATGTTGCCATGCTGCCGCCCCGGCTCCGATTCACAGGGCAAATCTCTGACCTACGAGGGACCTGTTGTGCTCCCTCTGTGTCTGATGAGACACTGCCCTTTCTTCACCTCCTCTCACAGGGTGGTTCTGATCCAAAAACGGATCTCAGAGACAGTTTATCAGACAGGGTTCATGTGAGACTCTTCGGAGCTCACACACCCTCGTCTGTCCAGCAGGAGAACTTTAGGTTGACCTCGATTTGCATCCACTTTCTGTTCCCCAATGTGAAGGGAAAAAATCAGAATGGAGGCTTTCCACCATGTTGTATAATTTCCTTGATTTCTTTTTTGAACAGTTATTTCATTTCTATAAAAGAAATACTTTCAGCAATTTATGAGATATACCAAGGACAAAAACGCCCAAACTAAAATATTAAGCATCTGTTTCCTGGTCCTCTTAATGGACTTAGCATGGCTCATATCCATTTGTTTTGCTACGAGAGACCTCAATCTGTAGGAAGATTCAGGGTGATCGGAATACTTTCCGCCTCCAACAATATGGCATGGGATATACTTAGTAATGACTGATAAAACTGCATAGAAGGAAGCATGGAAGTACCTAGAAGAACTTGGATCCTATGGGTACAGACAAAAAGATGAATTATCCACTTCAGATAAAGCCTTCTGTACTGTAGAAAGAATACAATCACTTATTATCACAATGAAAACACACTCCTCACTAAAGGGAAAACCCATTATTAACATAATAGTAATATATCAAAATACTAACAATCCCTCTTGGCAAGCATACTACCTTATTGTTCTAAATTTAAAATAATATTGATTAGATGCCTGCACTGCTTATGATGAATTTATTATAGCTAGTAAGTAAAGAATATTTTATTTGCATTTTCTTTGAAAACATGAAAGTTAGTGTGAATTCCACTGTCTAGTTTTGATATATTGGATTCCATCTGCCAGCCCATGTCGGCTGGCGACTCCCCGGGGGAGAGCCTTCTCTGTTGCAGCTCCAGCCCTCTGGAACGAACTCCCTGTTGAAATCCGGACCCTTACTACCCTCCCGGCCTTCCGCAAAGCCACCAAGTCCTGGCTGTTCCAGCAGGCTGGGGGGGGGGGGGGCTGAGAAGCATTTACCTCCACGGAAATTGTGAATGTTGGTTTTGTTTTTAATATGTTGTCTTTGTCTCGTTTTCCCCCTTTCCCTTGCCTTTTGTGAGCCACCCGGAGTCCTCCGGGAGTGGGCGGCATACAAGACAAATAAATAAATAAATAATAAATAAATATTGTGCTTTTGATTGCTAAAAATTTTCCTCTTATAAGAAACTGATCCTTCTATTGTTTTATTACTATTCACTTCCAAAATATATCTTACATATATAAATAATAAAATCAATCAGTTCAGTGCCAGTCATCAACCGCATACTGTTTTGTAGCTCATTTAATCAACTATTTTTAGAATAGCAAATATTAAATATAATTCCATAAAGCAAAATAGTTGGAATAAAAGTTCAAAACTCTATGCTGTCAGAAAATATATTGATATAAAGTATTGTTCTGGGGCAATTACTGTGATGAAAATGTAAACTTAATGAACAATGTTTAGTCATTGCTATTTTGTTATCCAATCAGGTCGAAGAAAAATAACTTTGAAATATTATTTATGGAATGTTTATGGAGATCATCCAGATTATAGTTGTCTCAAAGGTGCTTTTTCAAAAGGCAACTGGACTGTTTTTTTCCTTGAGGAAGAAGAACAAAACGTTTCACTTCTTATTCAAGAAGCTTCATCAGTCATGATGGGGTGAAAAGTGGGAGGGAAGGATAGGTACTGACAGTTGAGACTGGATGGTGGGGAGATGGAAGGATGAGTTTTGACCAGATGGTGGTGGTGGTGGGGAATGGAAGAATTGTATTTCTTTGCAATTGTTCTTGAGGCCACTTTGATGGCAAAGATAAGCCCTCAATGGTCTCAAGAGCTCCCAGGGAGGGTGCTAACAACCAGATAACTGCAAAGAAATACAATTCTTCTATCTTTCTCTCTCCCACCCTCCTGCACCATCCAGTCAGAATCTATCCTTCTATCCACCACCATCCAGTCACAACTATCAGTACCTATCCTTCCATCTGTCCCCTCACCCCCCTGGCATCACAACTGATGAAGCTTCATGGATGAGAAGCAAAACATTTTATTTTTCTCCCTCAAGGAAAAAAACAGTCCAGTCCAAAACATCTTTCAGATATTTTTTTTGAGGATCAAGAACATTTCAATGATATTCTTATGAATGGGATTTGGAATTCTTGCTAACAAGGAAATAGTTCTCTCTCTGTGTGTAGCCGCACTATTTTCACTATATAATTTTATCTCTAAAGGTATTCATTTTCACTGACTTTCTATGCTACGAAGGAACTTCCAAACAAAGATATCAAGAGAAAAAGTCTCCCATAAGGTCTTCCCACATCCAAGGCTGCAGAATTATGGTAGATGGATTACCAGATAATTGTGACACCTTGTGATTCTAATTTCCCATGAAACAATTCTGAAAATATTCTAAAACATTCTGAAAACAAAACAAAACAAAACAGAATCAATTTCATAAAGGGAAAACACTTGGGGGTTGAGAGGGAATTGGAATCCAGATTTCAGATATAGTAAATCTTATACAGCCCAGTAAATAATCTGTGTACACAATGTTTTTCTATAGAGAGTATTTCCTTTATTCCATTCTATATATTTTATAGTGCAGCTGCGGAGAGTTCAGAGTATCGTTTCTAAACTGTTATGACAATTATAATTCCAATTCTCTGTTGCAGCTGTTGGTGTTGCTTTTGATGCACACTAAGCTTCCAAAGAAGTTCCATCTCCATCTGTAAGTTATTTCCTTATCTCTAAACTTTTGAGGTTTTTTTTTATAAATATGAAGCAAGCAAACAACTTTTTAAGGAGGTATGCTTTTCCCCCACCTTCTATTTGCCAATATATTTTTATTACTACACTGAACCTTAGAATCTTCATTTAACAACGTAGTGTAGTTAACTATATCACAATACTTACTTCCATTACTATGTATGTCTTTAATATCCTGAGTCAGGGGTGGGTTTCAACTGGTTCGCGGCGGTCCCTGCGAACTGGTTGGTCGGCGAACCCGGAAGTAAGTAACTTCCGGGAACGGCGAAGGGCCCACCCAGTTTTGACGAGTTCTGCGCTTCCACGCATGCGCAGGACGCATACAGCGCCTGCTCGATCCTCCAGGAGCAGCTGGAGCATCGCACAGACGCTAGTACGCATGCATGCACCGCGCACGTGCACGAGGACGCTGCCGGTCCCGTTCCAACCGAACCGGTTGGAACGGGGTGAGAAACCCACCCCTGTCCTGAGTATAATCATTCTCTACTGATTAATAAAGCACTGATTTGACAGTGCTTTATGAAGTACTGCTTGATATAAGAGAATGATGCCTGATTCAGTAGTAAAATAAGAATAACTAAATTTGGTGAATAACTGAAATGATAATTCCATTTAAAAAATTCTCTTTCCTCTAAAGTACTTGAACTTTGATTTGCTTAAGTATCTCTTGCCTTTGTGTTGTTTAGCTTATCTAATTTCATCACATAAAAAGCACTTGAAAAAATTGCCATATCTATTCTTACAAAAACAATTTGACCTATTAATTTGGCACTACGTAATTGGGATTTGGGCCAAGGCATGGTGAGGCTGGGAGGCATGCTTGCTGGGGCCGGAACAGGCGCCTGCACAACCCACTTCTCCAGCTGGGCAGAGTGCCATGTGGCTTGGCGCCTTAAGGATACCCCCTAGGTCAGTGAATGGCACTCTGCCCAGCTGGTTTGCCAGACAGCTGCTCATGAGTGTGATCACCTCATGGCTGCTTCACCCCTGAGGCTGTGTCCAGCTCTTCAGGAGCCCGCTTGCAAGGGAGAAGCTGCCTAGCAACTCCCCCCTCCGGCCAGGCAGAATGACACTCCCCAACCTAGTGGTATCCTGAAGGCACCAAGCAACGTGAGCGCCTTCTCCCCCAGCTCCCACGGCTTGGCACCTTTGGGATACTGCTAGGTCAGTGAGCGGTGCTCTGCCTGTCTGGAGGGGGGGGTTGTCCAGGGGGCTTATGTTTGGGGGTGGGCTTATATTTTTGACCACACGAAAAATGTGGCAAGGCGTTAGTTTCAGGACAGGTCATATTTTCGGGAAAACATAGTACTTGGAATGCTGTTTTCAGAATTATCCTATTGATAATGAAATGGATGCTTTGCCTTATTATTCCTTTTATATTGATAGGTATTACATGCAGTTACTTATTCATGTACTAATTTTGTGTACATTCTATATTTTTATAATATATGACTTGAAATATATATATATATATATATATATATACAATACAGTATATATTGTAAATGCATTAATGAATGAAAAAGGAATTGGCAGGTTTTTATGTACACCTCAGTCACAAAAGTAAATATAATTTGTTCCATTTGCACATTTACTTAGTGTACTGAAAATACATGATTGCCAAATAGAGCTACTGGAAATGAAATGGACCTACTAGAAATAAGATGAGAAAAAAGTACCGTATTTTTTTGGAGTATAAGACACACCTTTTTACCTCAAAAAAGAGGCTGAAAATCTGGGTGCGTCTTATACACTGAATACAGCATTTTTTGCCTCCTGAAACCTTGCTCCTTCACCAAAATGGCCATGCAGAGCCTGTAGAAGGCTTTCAGAAAGCTCCTAGGGGCTGGGGAAGGCAGAAATGAGTGAAAAACGGGCTGTTTTTTTCTCATTTGGGGGGCACCCCCCAGGAGTGCTCTGCAAGCCCCCTAAAGTCTATTCATGCATTTTTGAAAAAAAGGGCCTGTTTTGGGGGAAAATGGGCCTTTTTGGGAGGTTTGCAAAGTACAAAACCTTTTTTAAAAAATTTGTCTCTTAAAAACCTTGGTGCGTCTTATATTCCAGTGCGTCTTATACTCTGAAAAATACAGGTATTTCTCTCACCTTTGGTTATATAAGAGTTGTCTTTTTAATTTTTTTTTAATTTAAAAATTAAAGATTGAATGTGATAGGGCATGAACTACAATTTGGTTCCTAGGTGACTGATTTTTCAAGTTGGCAACTGTGAACTCATCTTGAATTTTTGTGTGTGTGAAAAATGTTATACTCAATTGTTATTGACCTGATAGCAAAATAGATCTCTGCCATCCTTAATGTGACATCTTCCTATTTATGGCATATAGATTTCTAAAACAAAGGCAAGAAAACTTCTTATAGTGATGGATTAGGGTAAAGCAAACCGTATTTATGATTGCCCCCTCCCCTATGAAAATGTAGTATTTTCTGTCCATTAAAATAATAGGGATGTTATTTCTTGATTTTCTTCTTTCATTGTTTGAGAGAGCAATGCAAAAACAATTAGAATATATGCACTGAGAAATGGTTGAAATATTTTGAGAAATGCCAGAGAGAGAGACTGAATGAAACATAAAGTGAGAAGTCTTCTAGATATGTGTATAATAAAAAGAGAGTCAACTTGTTTACATTCACCTTGGTGGCTGTGAATCCTGGGGGAATGGGTAGGAAATTCTTGCATTGGTCACCAAAATAATTTGGAAGAAAAGTGAGAAAACTATAAGCAACCCAGAATGTGTGGTAACACCTAAGGCAACTTGTGAAAGGAATTTACACAAGTCCGCTCTTTTTCATCAAAATTTCTCGTAACAATTCTGAGAAAAAACTTCATGCTGAGTGATGCACCACCTTATACTTGGTACATTATTACAGAATTAATCACCCCAATGACCTGTCTTGTTCATCCAGCTGGGTACATCTTTGACTAGAGACAACATTTCATTGAATAATATATTTTTCTAGTTACTACTTTAAGATGGATACCAATAGGCCTGAAGATAGTCTGCTTATTATAGATGGAACAATTGTTATATATTACTTTTGTATTTTTAGGAATAGGATAAGATAGGATAGGATAGGACAGGACAGGACAGGACAGGACAGAACAGAACAGAACAGAACAGAACAGAACAGAATAAAATAGAACATTAGAGCTGGAAGGGACTTTGGAGATTTCTAGTCCAACCTCTTACTCAAGCAGAAGACCCAATTCAAACAGGTGGCTGTTCAGTCTCTTCTTAAAGCTCCAGTGGTACAGCACCTACAATTTCTGAAGGCAAAAACTGTTCCGCAGGTTGATTCTTCTCACTGTCAATTAGTTCTAGGTTGGATTTCTATTTGATTAGTTTCCATCAGTTGTCTCTTGTCTTGCCTTCTGGTGCTTTGGAAAAGAGGTTGACCTCCCCTCTTCTTTCTGACAGCCCTTCAGATATTGGAACACTGCTGTCATGTCTCCTATGGTTCTTCTTTTCACTTGACTATCTGTATCTAATTCATGCAAGCATTCAGCATGTGTTGTAGTCTCCAGTCCCCTAATCATTTTTGTTGCTCTTCTCTGTACTCTTTCCAAAGTCTCAATATCTTTTTTATAATGTGTCAACTGGATGCAGTATTCCAAATGTAGTCTTACTAAGGCTTTGTAAAGCAATACTAGTACTTTGTGTGATCTTGTTTCTTTTTTTAAAAAAAGTTTTTTTTATTTTACTATTACATAACCAACATTATATTATATTGTTAAATGTTTACATCGATTCGTCTTACCATCACCCCCCCAAAAAAAACGATTATTGGCTCTTCTGCTCTCCATCTGCCATCTTTATACCCTATCCATCTCTTTCTTCTCCCTCTCTCTTCCTCCTCCCTACCTCCTTTCTTCCCTCTGTCATCCTTCTCTTCTCTACTTCCCCTTCCTCTCTCCTTCTCCTCTCTCCCCTTTTCATACCTTCTTTCTCCTCTTTCCCCTCCTATCTCTCCTATCCCTCTCTTCCTCCCTTAACTCTCTCCTCTACTACACTCTTCATCTCATTTATACATTGGCTTTTGCTGCCACACACTACTGACTTACATTTAAATGATTGGTCTATGATTCCTCTCACAGTTACAACTGTTGGGCCAGATTTCACTTCATCTGTACCTGTACTTTTGGTTTTTGTTGCATAAGTGTAAAAATGTACTTTTTTCTATATTGAATTTCATTTTGTTGGAGAGGGCCCAGTGTTCAAGTCTGTTGAGATCCTTCTGTATCTTGAGCCTATCATCTGAGGTTTGGCTATTCTTACCAGTTTAGTGTCGTCTGCAAGTTTGATGAGTTCCCTTCTATTCCTATTCCTATTTTATTTATTTATTTATTATCTGTCGTGTAAGTAGGAGGAAGCAGTTCTAGTGAAGGCGCAGCAGGACGGGCATCCGAGTGGGTGACTGGTTCAGGGGCGTGGCCAGCCAGCGGTCACTACTGGCAACCCAGGCCAAATTCCCGCTACCAGTGCGAACCAGTAGAAACCTACCTCTGAATAAGTATAAGTATAATCTTTATTGTCATTGTACTTAAATACAACGAAATTGGTTTTTACCTCACTGGTTCAAAATTATAGCAGAAATGAAAAAAGGAAAAAAAAGAAAAAAACTAGCGCTTCTGTGATAAAGATAAATACCTTTCTTAGACTGGTGTTTTTGTTTCAGACAATACTTGTTTTGGCAGCTGATGTGCAATTTAAACAATAGAAGAGATATCTAAATTTGTGTGCAGTGGAAAAGAATTTGAATTACATATAAGATGATACAGAATGCAAAAGAAAGAGGAGAATTGGTTTCAGTCTACCTTGATCCAGGTATGAATCTTAGAAGAGTGGGGGGGGGATTAACTCTTTATCTCGATATGTCACATGATGCTGCCGTGACACCACAAGTTTAACACCCCTGCTTTAAGGTTACCTGCTATTTTTAGGCACAGATTGGGAGAGTGAGATAGACCTTAACTTAACCATGCCTGCTTAACCATGCCTGGCTCCAGCCAAAGGATGGCATTTGGAACACAGGGAGTTAATTCTAAAGCTGCTCTGAGGCTGCATTCATTCTAACAACCAAAACAAGGGGAAGTGGTGTCAATCAGGAGTATACATTGCTACAATTACAATCAGTTAGGGTGCACATGCAGTATAGTGACATACAGTCGAGTTTATGACTTGCAATCCTGTAAACTCAATAAATTTCTGCAACACCCCAGGATAAGACTAGGCTATGTTGTAGATCTGAAAGACAGATAGATCCATTAGCCAAATTGTGCTGCAAACACTTTAAATGTACTTACTCCATTGTAACTATAGTAACAGTGAGATGATTTAGAAAGCAAAGAAGCAGAACAATGCTTCCAGCATTGCTAATGTGTACATTTATTACAAACCTGCATGGTCAAGGCAATTTGATAAAGGTCACAACAAAATTAGGAAATGGGAAACTGCATTACTTCCGAAGAAAGTGCAAATAAGCCACTGTGCTAATCAAATGACTTCCTAAAGGGAGTTTTAGAACCATAAGATTTGATTTGGGAAAATGTTTACATACATTTCTTTCTTTCTTTCTTTCTTTCTCCAACTAGCCAGATTGTCATGTTATACTACTAAGCACGGGCCAAAGGTGTTTTTTCAAGAGGCAGCTGGTTTTTCCCTTGAAGATGTTTCACTTCTCATCTAAGGTGCTTATTCAGCTCCGAAGAATGGATGGTGGAGAGTGGAAGGATTTATACTCCTTGCAGACAGCTGGCTATTTGTATTCTTTTAGCAAGTTGTTAAGGTTTATCTGTGTCATCAGGATAACCCGAGTGGTGCAAATGGGTTGGCGCATTCTTGGAACTGTTGAAAGGACTGCATTGTAGACTGGAGCAGAGGTGGGTTCCTACCAGTTCGCACCTATTTGGTAGAACCTGTTCGTCAAATCTACCGAACCTGTTAGAAGAGTTTCCACCAGTGGACCCGGAAAGCAGGCCACACCTACAGAAGAGGTTCCAAAATTTTTTGAAACCCATCACTGGTCCTTGGATGTGATTATTCCACACTATCATGCTCATATTTATAAAACTCAGTGCCTCTGTGAAAGGTAAGGATGACCACTGCGTTTGTGGTGCAATCAGAACATTGAGTGTGTTGAAGCTGTTTTAACGCAAACCAAAGATGCCTTTTAAAAAACAAGTTTACATCATATTCTCATGCATGCCAGTGCTGTGTGTGAGGTAATTTAAGGTGGTTCTGACAAGTGTCGTCGGCATCTTCATATCCGGTCACATGGGTGGCAAGGCACTCCCATCCGGTCACATGGGCAGCAAGCCACTCCCACAGAGTAGGTTCGAACAATTTTTGAAACCCACCACTGGACTGGAGATAGATGATGTTGTATCCTTTCCCCTCTGTTGTACAATTTTGTTCAATTTTGTTGACTGTACAACTTTGACCTAGATGGTTTCTTTGACCCCTCTTTCAAACCACCTTTTCTCTCTGTCCAAAATGTGGACAGCTGTCTTCAAAAGGATGGCCCTTTTAATGCAGATGGACTGGTGAATCTAGTCCTGATGGGTTTGCTTTCCTATGTTGTGCCATGCATTTATGAAGTGGTTTTGTTTTTGTTTTCCCAATGTACAGATCTGCACATGTACACAGTTTTCTGTTGGAGGCAAATCTGGTTAAAATATGGATTATGAGGTTATATGTAAAATCTTTGGAATTTCTTAGGATTACAATATAATTTAAATGTAGGATAGCTTTTATACTTTTCACTTGATTGTTTATATTGGTCTTATATTACATTTGGGGGGAACATATGCTTCAAATTGTTGTAAGCTGCTCTACCTCTTTAAAAAAGATGAGTAGCATGTCAGTAAAGCAATCTGTATTTGATTTTTCTTACTTAAATCTGAGTTTAGTTTTCTCTATGTTGAATTTCATTTTCTTGGGGCTCATTTGCTTGGCATGATTGAATTCGCAACCTTCTGAGTGGGAGGCAGAGGTGGGTTCCTACCAGTTCGCACCTATTCGGTAGAACCAGTTCGTCAAATCTACCGAACCGGTTAGAAGAGGTTCCACCAGTGGACCCGGAAAGCAGGCCACACCTACAGAAGAGGTTCCAAATTTTTTTGAAACCCACCACTGGTCCTTGGATATGATTATTCTACACTATCATGCTCATATTTATAAAACTCAGTGCCTCTGTGAAAGGTAAGGATGACTACTGCGTTTGTAGTGCAATCAGAACATTGCGTGTGTTGAAGTTGTTTTAACGCAAACCAAAGATGCCTTTGAAAAAACAAGTTTACATCATATTCTTATGCATGCCAGTGCTGTGTGTGAGGTAATTTAAGGTGGTTCTGACAAGTGTCTTCGGCATCTTCATATCCGGTCACATGGGCGGCAAGCCACTCCCATCCGGTCACATGGGCGGCAAGCCACTCCCATAAAGGAGGCCACACCCACAGAGTAGGTTCGAACAATTTTTGAAACCCACCAGTGTTTATAGGTATAGACATATCATGGCAATTGAATAGTTTTCCAAGTGCTTCATTCATTCTGCATAATATTTCATATTTCTTGACCTTTTGTTTCTTGACTGTTGATAGTTAAACCTATCCATCACTTCAAAATCTTCATTGTCAGTTCTAAGATTGGTTGCTGCATGACTTATCATTGGAATGGTCTTCTTTGTATTTAATCTTAATTCCATTTTTCAATTATGCCCTCTTGACTTTCCTTACTAATGAAAATGTAGTTCATTTGCATTTTCTATATCAGTTTTATTAGCATAGAACAGATTATTTATATTTATATTTTAAAACTAGGCTCATATTTGAATCCCATTTAATAAACCAGGGAAGAGTATCGGCTTTGTCACTTCCTTTCCACCCTGGAGCTGTTCCATCATTTTCATGTGAATTCAAGTCAAAATTAGCTACTTCCTTGGTAATACCAAATACATCTCAAAATTGCAATAATCAACATGTATAGTTATCTAATTAATTTGACCTGATTTTAAAGAAGACACACACTGGATCTGTAGACAAGCCCTTGTGGGATAATAATCTAAGAAATATATATTCCAATTGAACCTAACAATTTTTAAAAGCCCATGAAAATCTGGTAAACTCTCATGCTCCGAAGGCTGCCTCAGTTTATCCAGGAAAAGAATTCAAGATCCACAGAAGCTTTCTCTGTATCTGTTTGTGTGAAATATCTAAGAAGAAATGCCATCAGAATCCCCCTTGTGTTATATTATAAAACAAAATTCAATTATACCACTAAATTAAAATATAAAAGAAAATTAAATGATAGAGAGGAAAGGCACAATAGATAAAACTGGTTGAATGGAGCTAATGTGATCCTCAGAGAGCGTTATGTAAGAACAAAAAGCAGTATATGAATTGGCTGATGGTCATGGGGAAACAGTGAAGGTTGCAAGTGTAGGAAGGTATCACCCAGCCCTCTCCCAGAAGAATGAAATATCCTAGGAAATACTGAAAAGGCAGAATATTTCTCTGGATGTGAAAAGAAACATGTTTTAAAAGACAGAATAGCTACCTGTAGCTTCCTGCCCATCCCCACTTTGTCAATGGGCCATTGAGAAGGCCAAGCTAATCCACTTTACATAATAAAGACTTCTCCACTTCAGCTCCAGGGGGATGGGATTAAAAGCATGATAATATTGGCCCTTTACCCAACTGACCACATGGCATCTGAGAACTCAACCAAACCTGGATTCAGAAAGCAGCCTAGAGAGTTGCCCCTGCATGGCCCCATGAGAGTCTGACAACCAATCAGAATACAAGATCAAGATCAAAAGCCAGAGAGGGGATAAAACCAGGGACTCAGCATCTCAGTCCTTTCTTCTCTTCTTCTCCACCAACATTGAAGCATGTGATCACCTTTTCTGTTCAAGACTCAAGCCATGTGATCCTGTCCACCAATAAACCATCTTTCCAAGCAGCCTCCATGTCTCCAGTGTCTTTTTCCCCACTTGGAGCCGAACCCAGAAGGACATTTCTTTCATCACAAGGATAGAAAGCTATGGAGGTGGTATAGTGAAGATTTATAGGGTCCTTTGGTTAAGTTCTAGCATAATATCTTTATTTTACCAGTTTGGACTTTAGTATGCATTCTAATACCCTGAAAGACAATTATAATGTATTATTATAAATTATATTTCTGTAATTTTTCTTTGAAAATAAGCTTTAATTATTTGTTAGATTTCTATTCCATCTTTTAAATCAAAAACAGAAACTGGTTTATATAGAGAATTTCCTTTGATTAAGCGCTAGAAAAATAATCCTGTAAAAAGAAAAATGAATTTGACACAGCATGAATGATCTATGTTCTTAATCACTACTCTTCACATCAAAGTGCTCTACAACACTGACAATGCATGTTTTTACGGGTGACCTAGATAATATTTTGCATTTTTGACTGGGCAAAGGTTTTACAAGCCATTGGTTACAGAAGGATTCCATTTCAGAATTCTTAAATAATTCCGATGTGATTGATTTTTCTTTAAAAAAATATTTTATCTAAAACTGACTGCAATGCCACAAGTTTGGAAAATTGCCAGTGTAGTGTCAATCTTTAAAATTGATTCCAGGAAATTGAAAACTATTTCAAATGTATTGCTGGAACACTCACATTTGTTGGCTTTCACTGGGTAGAAACTGCAGGAGATAGGCAATTCCTCAAATAACTAAACCTCTTGCAATGTAGGTTTTTATAGATGATAAGCAAGCATCTTGAATCGTAATGGGCAGTATATTGGCCGAGGGAGAAGAATTTGCAGTTTAATAAGATCAACAGAGCCAGATATTTCCAATGGATGCATTAGAACAGTGTTTCTCAACCGTAGCAACTTGAAGATGTCTGGACTTCAACTCCCAGAATTCCCCAGCCAGCGAATGCTGGCTGGGGAATTCTGGGAGTTAAAGTCCGGACATCTTCAAGTTGCCAAGGTTGAGAAACACTGCAATAGAAGTATGAAGAAATTGAGAAAAAAATCAGCATTGCTAGTGCAGATGAAAATTATTGGAGCATATCAACCAACATAAATGTAGATAGGGATGAACTAATTAGTAGTGTACTTGAAAAATAATTTGGACAAATCATTCACCATGAATGTGTCTGTTAAATAATTGGAAGCACAGGCAGTTTTCACAATGGAAAAAACAGGAAAGGAATCTTTGATATTTATATTGGGATCACTGCTATTTCAGTTGTTTATAAATGTTCCACCATAGAAGTGGGCAGTTGACATTTATAGTTATATGCTCACCAAGCAAGTATGCACTTGCCATATTCCCCAGTGCTATTTTATTTTATTTTTTGTCACCATAGGGTGACCATCCATCATGTTTCTTTAGTGTCCCCATCTGTTGTCAATGTGTTTTGCTTCAGTTGTGGATGTAACAAGATATTCCTGGGTGATTAGATGAAATTGGAGCAATGAATGTGCTTAGTTTTACTTTTGCCAGACTTTGGGGTTGGTGCTAAATGATATTATTTTCCTGTCAAATCCCTCTGCTTATTAAGACTAACACAACACATTTAATTCTGGACACCTGCTAGATAACGATCAATAGGCTGAAAGGTCTAACCAGTTTAAGGTGTCACTTATAACAATGCGTGATGTTTTAAAGGATTACTCCTAGGAAAGATGGAAAGAAGAATTACTCTTAAAGCATCTATGTAGGCGAGATTAACGTAATGAGCAAGGAGAATTAATAATTCCCATTCCAAACATAGCTGTGTGGAGAATCTTTTTATGCTGTATTTAATAAGAAAACCTGCACAAAAAGGAATTAATTTTACCTTACTCTGGTTCAAACTAATAGTACTGTACATACAAATGTGGGTTTCTCGCCCCGTTCCAACCGGTTCGGTTGGAACGGGGCCGGCAGCGTCCTCGTGCACGTGCGGAGTGCATGCATGCGTACTAGCATCTGTGCGATGCTCCAGCTACTCCTGGAGGATCGCGCAGGTGCTGTATGCGTCCTGCGCATGCGTGGAAGTGCAGAACTCGTCAAAAATGGGTAAGGAGTGCGGGTGGGCGGGTGGGCCCTTCGCCGTTCCCGGAAGTTACTTACTTCCGGGTTCGCCGACCAACCAGTCCCCGCGAACCAGTTGAACCCCACCCCTGAAATGTACATAATATAGGAGTAAGCAGCATTATGCAGAGCACCAGAAAAATATGAAATAATAAATAAATGAAATGAAGGCAGGAGATAAGCAAAAGAATTGTAACTACAGTAAACCTAGCTAATATTAACATCATTCTTCAACATCATTCTTACATTCCTACATCATTCCTATAATATCATTTCTTGCAAACCATCCTTGTTTCTTTTATGTCTATATCTGTAACCCATTTCAAAATGGGAGTGTTGTGCAATTTTCTTCAGGATTACAGTAGAAGAATTCTGTGAGAATATAATGCCTTAAAAGCTTTACTTTTTTATTTTTTAAAATATATCATTGGGTGCGAACAATAAAGTCCACATGTTAAGGATCCAATTCCATTTAAGGGGGGGGGATTGAACTGCACCCTCTTATGATTACATAGACTCTAAATTAATTCTCTGCTTGACTCCTCCTTATGACTCTGCCAGAATTTGTCTGACAGCTATTCTTAAAACTGCTGAAAGAACTCATCAGGAGATGTGCAACAGAGTTTTTTCTTATCAAATTCCTTACTTAATGACAAAGTCAGTGGTGGGATTCAGCCGGTTCACACCTATTCAGGAGAATTGGTTGTTAACTTTCTAAGCAGTTCGGAGAACCAGTTGTTGGAAGTAACCTCCTTTTGTTTTTTCCCCACTTTACAGGGCTAATCCTGTAAGGAAGGCAGGAAGGAAACATTCTGGTGTTGTTTCTAGCTTGATCTTTATTGCCCTGCCTCTCCGGTTAACCCTTATTACATTGTCACAGCTAAGGCGAAGCGCCCATCGATCCAAGTGACGTTGAGTTGGCCATGCCCACATGGTCACATGACCTCCGAGCCACGCCTACCCAGCTGGTCATTAGGGCAGAGAACCGGTTGTTAAATTATTTGAATCCCACCACTGGACAAAGTTCAAAATTAACACCACTTGAAAAAAATAGTTTTGTGAACAATCTTCTCATTTATCCTGCAGTCAAGTGAACACCATTCAGGTCCTTAGTAACTCGAGTGCATTTACCATTATTACAACATCTATAGTCATGTGATTGCTATTCACATGCTTGACAACTAGTTTCCAACAATCAGAATTAATTGAGAATACAAAACTGAAGTTTTCAAGGAATGATCATGAGATATATTGCTTAACGACCACTGTGATTTTCTTGAAGTGGATGCAATGTAAGTCCAGGAGTGTCATATGCTTACTTTTTTCTTAGTAGCCACAGTGCTTAGCAATGGAATGGCTAGTCCCAGTTTTAACAGGAACTCCTTTTTTTAAAAAAAAATCTGTCCTAATAACATCAAACAAGTACTCTGAAGGCTTGCCTGTGAAAATAATGGCTGAGTGAAAGAAAAGGAATTGAAGAATATCCATTTAAATTACTGCTCTCCAAAACTTCAAAATCCTGTCTAGTTCTTTTACATAATTATATGAATAGATTTTTTTAAATTTCCTAGCATTTGTTACATAATACCTGTAGCAATGATTGACAACTACTGAAGTATATGAAAAATGTGCCGTATAATTCAAATACACTTGAATTTTAGATATTAAGCCTTACTACCTAAATATAAAAGCTTTTATATATAATACTAAAATTGTTTTTTTTAAAAAAAACATATTTCTGGTTATATCAATATGCGGCCAGGGAATTAAAATTAATTATGGAAATTTAATAGCTACACATCAGTGGTGGGTTTAAAAAAAAATTACTACTTTATTCTGTGGTTGTGGCCTATTTTGTGGGCATGGCTTGGCAGTCATGTGACCGGTGGGCATGGTCAACTTATAAAATGTGGTGAAACTCATTTAACAACACTCTTGCTTAGCAACCAAAATTTTGGGCTCAATTGTGGTCATAGGTTTTCTTTCTTTCTTTCTTTCTTTCTTTCTTTCTTTCTTTCTTTCTTTCTTTCTTTCTTTCTTTCTTTCTTTTGTTCTTTCTCTTTCCTTCTTTCTCTTTCTCTTTCTTTCTCTTTCTATCTGTCTCTTTTTCTCTCTCTCTCCCTTCTTTCCTCTTTCTTTCTTTCTTTCTTTTTTTCTTTCTTTCTCTTTCCTTCTTTCTCTTTCTCTTTCTTTCTCTTTCTATCTATCTCTTTTCTCTCTCTCTCTCCCTTCCTTCCTCTTTCTTTCTTTCTTTCTTTCTTTCTCTTTCTCTTTCTTTCTCTCCTCCCCCTCTCTGTCACTATTTATTTATTTATTTATTTATTATACTTATATACCGCTTCATAGGGCTTTCAGCCCTCTCTAAGCGGTTTACAATTTTTTTTTTGCAAATTGAGTCAGCAACTTGCCCCCACAGTCCAGGTCCTCATTTCACCAACCTCGGAAGGATGGAAGGCTGAGTCGACCTTGAGCCGGTGAGATTTGAACCACTGACCTGCAGATCACAGTCAGCTAAAGTGACTTGCAGTACTGCACCCTAACCACTGCGCCACCTCGGCTCTCTCACACACAAACCTAACCCTTTACCTCCCCTCCAAAATTAAAACTTTATTTTTAAAAACATTTTGCACGTGGGGAAAGTCGGAATAAGGCACACCAGTCACACACCACCTCCACTGACTTTGAAATCTTTCTCTCGTGCTGCCAAAACCCCTCGATGCTCTTCACCTGCGGTCGCCCCTTCAACCTCCCACTTGTGGAGAATGTGCAGTGATCCTCCTCAAGGGACAGCCAAGGGGCACTTTCCCCCATCCCTGAATAGCGCTGAGGAAAGTGAGAGGGGAGAGTGGAGCTGCTCTTTTTTTCCGTGCGCCAGAAGGAGGTGAGGTGGCCTCAGTTGCCATCCGGGGACCCTCAGAGGCATCACTTCTCAGCCCGAAACAAGGCAAGGAAGGAGCCTCTGGTGGCTGCAGCATAATCCCGGGCAGTCAGTTCCGGCTCTCCTTTCCCCAAGCATGTCCCATTGCTGCTGGCGCCACTTTTGGTGAATCCGGCTCAGCAGTGGGGCCCTTGCCAGAGACTCCTTCCTTGCTGCTTTTGGGTCAAGATGTAACACCTCTGAGGGGCTGTCCCCAGATGGCCACCTGAGGTCGCATCACTTCCTTCTGCCATGTGGAAAAAAGAACAGCTCCACTCTTGCGCTCTTTCCGCTGATGCTGCTCGGCTTGAAACACAAGAATTGTGGAGGAAAGCATTTTCAGGATGAAGCAGAGCAGCATTGAAACCCGTTCCGGCCTCGACTCCTTGGAAGAAGCCCCGTGCACGCTTCCTTCTCTTTAAGAAGCAGCTTGCAAAATGGGGAATTTTCTGACATTTTGCAAGCCGCTTCTTGAAGAGAAAGAAGCGTGCACAGGGCTTCTTCACAGGAGTCGATGCCATAGCAGCATTGAAGCCCGTTCCAGTCTCGGCTCCTCTGAAGAAGCCCCGCGCACGCTTCCTTCTCTTTGAGAAGCAGCTTGAAAATGAGAGCAGGCCAGGGGACTGTACTGGTATGGGGGCGTGGCCAGGCTGCAGCTGCCATGCGTATGCAAACGTACGGCCAATTTTCGCTACCTGTCCGCCCGTACCGGTGCGTACCGGGAGAAACCCACCTCTGCTACACACGTGATTAGCATAACATTGTTACATAGAAAGTTAAAAGGATCTGAATTATCAGAAGCACATGCGTGTGCGCACACACACAAACACACACACACAAAAGGTAAAGGTTCTCCTCACACATATATGCTAATCAATTTTAGGTGGCAGGGCTTATCTCCATTTCAAAGCCGAATAGCCAGCACTCTCTTAAGACATCTCTCTTGTCATGTGGACCTGCATGGTTCGAGGTTCGAGGTTCATTTTATTTATATGCCGCCCTATTCCCAGTGGGACTCAGGGCGGTGCACAAACCCAAGGAGGTGGAGGGAAAACACAAAAACTACAACAAAAAGTACAGGGCATTTAAAACAACCAACAGCCACATGATTCGAGAGGGGAAGGGAACTCATCGACCCCAGGCCTGTCGACACAGCCAGGTTTTAACGGCTTTTTGGAAGGCCTGGAGAGAGGCGAGGGTCCGAATATCTGCGGGCAGCTCATTCCAAAGGGCCGGATCCCCCACAGAGAAGGCCCTCCCCTGGGTGGTGGCCAGATGACATTGGCTAGTAGACAGAACCCGGAGGAGGCCTAATCTGTGTGATCTAATGGGACTTTGGCAGCAGGCGGTCTCTCAAGTACCCAGGTCCAATACCATGAAAGGCTGGAACGCTGTTACCTTCCCACCAAAGGTGGTTCTTATTTTTCTACTTGCATTTTTACATGCTTTCGAACCGCTAGGTTGGTAGAAGCTGGAATAAGTAAAAGGAGCTCACTCCATTACGCAGCACTAGGATTCGAACGGCCGAACTGCTCGACAAGCTCAGCATCTTAACCACTGAGCCACCACGTGTATGTATGTATGTATGTATGTATGTATGTATGTATGTATGTACAGTTTACACACACACACACACACACACTCACACACACTTAATTTGTTATAAATTGCTAAGGTTAATGATTGGGGGTTTCTATTATAATTGCATATTGAAATTTGAATAGCATTCTATTTAAAAATAATTTACATTACTAGGAATATAAAATATTTTTTAAAAAAATGAAAAAAGAGCAAGTTTCAATATGAATAGAAAACAGAAATGGGCAATACAATTTGACATATTTATTTTTTGCTGTTTGTATCCATGAAGGAGTAAAAGAACCAGAAAAAGAAGCTCAGTAAATGTTTTTTTTAAAAAAATGTTTGGAAAGTTGGGGAAATGCAACTGTATTGTATCACACTTCGTCAGCTTCACAAAATTCTGAGAGTGTCTCTTGAGTAATGCCCCAAAACTTTCCCTACACCTTCCTGACATTGTATTACACCCCTCACTAAGCCTTTGAGGAAGTTCAGCAGACAAAAACCCCAAAGAAATCCTTATGGCTTTGTCAGCCGAGAAGATCATTTGAAGTTTAACAGAAGGAACAAAAATAAAATTTTAACCACCTTATCAGGCATGCCCTCCTTTTCCCTTCTGAAGACAAAACCAAGAATTAGTTATTTTTTTATTTATATAGCAGGCCATCTTATGTCCCATATTCCTGAGTAGTTTACAACCAGCAAATCGTTGTAATAACTCCCGGAACCCTCCAAAACAACACATCACCAAACATCAGGAGCCGAGGTGGCGCAGTGGTTAAATGCAGCACTGCAGGCTACTTCAGCTGACTGCAGTTCTGCAGTTCGGCTGTTCAAATCTCACCGGCTCAAGGTTGACTCAGCCTTCCATCCTTCTGAGGTGGGTAAAATGAGGACCCGGATTGTTGAGGGCAATATGCTGACTCTGTAAACTGCTTAGAGAGGGCTGAAAGCCCTATGAAATGGTATATAAGTTGGAGTTGGAGTTTATTCAATTTGTAGGCCGCCCTATTCCCCGAAGGGACTCAGGGCGGCTGAACAAAAGCCAAGCGAGGGGAAATTACAAAAATTAAGACAAAAACAATCAGACAATACGAACAATTTGAAAGCACAACAGACGCAGCAAATTCGAGTAGGGGGGGGGGACTCAACCCCAGGCTTGCTGGGACAGCCAGGTCTTCACAGCCGTCTGGAAGGCCCGAAGGGTGGAGAGGGTCCGAATCTCTACGGGGAGCTCGTTCCAAAGGGCCGGAGCAGCCACAGAGAAGGCCCTCCTCCGAGTAGTTGCCAGCCGACATTGGCCGGCAGATGGAATACGGAGGAGGCCTAATCTGTGGGATTGAATGGGTCTGTGGGAGGTAATATAAGTCTAACTGCTATTGCTATTGCTATTGCTATTGCTATCAACAGCCAATTCTCCTGAACTCCAGCATTAATACACCTTACATTCCAGGAAGAGTTGGAAGACCTTCAAGACCTTTCAGAAAGCCAGAAGGGAGGGCTTGTTGGATCTTCAAGGGCACTGGGAGAAGTTTTCCAAAGGGCAAAGGACTTTGTTGAAAAGGCACACTACTTAGGTTGGCCAGATAGCAATATTTAAGGAAGGAATTTGGAGCATGCCCACTCCAATTGATCTGGTGGAATGGGCAGAACTCCTCAAGGAGAAGTGGTATGGACAAATTAGGTCCCATTTTCACTCCTTTCTCTGTCACTGAATAAAGGTCTTTTAATAAATACCCCCTTTTTTCCTTTTGGATGGGGATAAAGTTTAACTTGATTGTGGTCTTATATTAACGTTCTGTTCTCTCTTAATGCATATGTCTGACTATATTTTAAAACATTGCAAATATAAATAATTTTAAACACTAAAGGAGAAAAACACAATGCATAAATGCTTAAAATACAAACCCAAATAAATATTAAAAAGGGCTGTGGAAATTGCAAGGTATCAGTTCTCTTAAACAAGGCAGATGGTAACTCAACATGCACTAACATTTTTTTCCTGAAAATTAGAATTGGGCCGTGTTAATTTCAATTTCCAGCTACATCATTTCCTTTATTTTTCATCTACATACATTTCTTACTGAAGTGTTTCTTCTCATCAAATGGCACATTAACATAATGTTTATGGCCAATAAGGTTGTTGCAGAGCTTTAAAACAAAAGTACTGTATGCTTTCTTTAATTAGGATTGCAATAACCTCCCATCTGGTGTGACTCATTGCTGCAGCCTGTGCAGCAATATTTAAAAATAATCAGAACTGATTTTTTTCCTTTTCCAAATGATTCTTTAGGCAGTATTACCATTTCCCCCTTCATTCCGTTTTCTTTTGAGGCTCCTATTGTGAACTTTATATTCCATAATACATTATTTTTTTGTTATTTATGTATATAGCAATAGCAATAGCAATAGCAGTTAGACTTATATACTGCTTCATAGGGCTTTCAGCCCTCTCTAAGCGGTTTACAGAGTCAGCATATCGGCCCCAACAACAATCCGGGTCCTCATTTTACCCACCTCGGAAGGATGAAAGGCTGAGTCAACCTTGAGCCGGTGAGATTTGAACAGCCGAACTGCAGAACTGCAGTCAGCTGAAGTAGCCTGCAGTGCTGCACTCTAATCACTGCGCCACCTCGGCTCTATATAGCTATAACTATAAGCTATGGTTATATAGCTATAACCAAAGCTGGAAGAAGAGGTTCATCTTGAGGAGTTTCCCAGCTTGGAACCTTCCACTTGTAAAGGGACTGAGATTTGCTTGCTGTGAATTCTGAGAGCTGCAATTCCAACACATACAAAAGTATGTGCTTTTCCCTGAGCTTGGGAACTATCAATCCACAACAAGAGTCACTTGTTGAGATGAGTGGCTATAGAAATCAAATCAAATGTTTGTACAACTTTTTTTTCAATCTCTGCCTATTGCTTTAAAAAAAACCATAGTAAACTGTTCTGACCCCCTCCTCCGTCCAGTAACGAATGCTGAGACAAGCTTAGCTGCAATGCCACAGCACTTTATTAGCAGGAAACCAAAACCTCGGTGGCTGAAAGCCAAGCACAACAAACAGATAAGAACCTTGGCAGCAACTCAGACTTCGACAGAGACAGATAACAGCCTCTCCAGCGTTACGAATGAAGTTGAATCCTGCAAACCAGACTCCTCCCTGAGTCTCTCCTTAAATACAATCTTGAGAGGAGCCTAATTACAACCACCTGAGTCCAATTAACTTTTGTAACTGTGTAGCTGCTCTCTACGTCGATCTGCCCGGCATTGCCGGGCATCCAGGACCACCTCCCTTGTCTTCTTGTCACTACTCCAAGGCCTGATGTCAGGAGCACACTCCCTTCAGCTTTTCACCACTGCTCCATGCCTCAGGCGCCTCCTGGTGGCCAATCAGCCTCTCTGCGCCCTGCTCAGAGTCGGAACCCTGTCCAGGGTCCTCCACCTCTTCCAGAGCCGACTCATAAGGCCCCTCACTGGCAGAGTCTGTTTGCAGCTCCATCGGCTCCTGCTGGGCCACCCAGTAAACTGTATGTTAAACCTGCCCCAATCCAATCCCTTAGGGGGGGGGGAAGGCTTCGACTCTATTTGGTTAAAGCAAAGGGTTCTTTTACTAAGGATGTTGGTTAGTAAAGTCAAGCCAGCTCTAAAATCTACTGCTCAGTATATGCAAAAATAGGGTGTAGGTTTGCCCCAGCCTATCCATCCCCCCATCACCAGTCCATTTCCAGCCAACCAGAGCTTGCCAAAATATTTTGAGAACTCTGAGATGTTTGGGGATAATCCACATATTTCTCAGGGTACTTGGCCATGGGATGCTGGTACAAACAGGATCCAGCTGCCCTGGTCCATATCACCTGTCATTTCTCCCCTTCTTATTTTCTATCACATACACACAAAGCTTTATTTCCCTTTCATCCTTCCCCCTTCTTCCCCCTTTCATCCTCTCCCCCCTTCTTTTTTTTGATGCCAGGATGCCTATGAGCCAGGCTGAGCTGACATTCTGTCCCTCTTGACAAAGATGTTAGTCCTGAAAAAGAAAAAGAGAGGAGGAAGAGATACATATTTTTTTGTATTAGCAAAACAGTTCAATGTGGCTTAGCTGGGTATTGATCATGGATTTTCTTTTAGCAGTTTGAGGACTTTAATATGCTGGGAGTCACCCATTCAGTTTCAGAGGGGGGGAAAGTCTTTCCAGACTACCAAATACTGGGTTTGGTGTTGGGAGGTGGTTGCGATTCGGGATGGAAGGGAGATGTGGTTTATGGTTTCAGAAAGGGCTTTCTCACTGGGAATGCTGCCCTCATTCAGATTCCCCATGTCCCTCTGGTGGCCCTTGGCTGAGCATGGCTTTCACACCAACCAAGGAGAGAAGTGGGCCCCCTTTAGTGACACCACCACCACTAGCACCCAAAATCTTTCATGTCTTGAAATGTTTCTTGAAAGTCACCCCAAAGGGGTGAGCAAAGTAGGCTCCTTATCCTACATTCTCATTAGGGTTATGGCCTCAACTTTCCATTGCTAAGCAAGATTTGAGCGAGTTTTGTTCCATTTTGTGATTTTCTTTGCAGCTGTTATTAAGTGATGTTCCGTAGTTGTAAATAACTAGTGAGGGAATTTGTATCTTATTGAGTGTGTTGGAAGCGAGTGAGCATAAAATTATTTTGTAGATGCATTTGAGGTAGTTTTCTATACAAGGAAAAACATTTTTTTAATATAAAATGGCAACAATAATGGATTACTTTTTGCCGAAATAAAAGTTGACACTTTCAGGACTAAAACAGGAACAAAACAGCCTTGAAAGTCATATGTTGTTAGACATTTTAAGTGTGTGGTAAATGAAGTGATAAATAAATTACATGCTTAATATAATGTGGAGAAAAAAGTACATTTCCATACTTGGACATTTTCACTGTCCAAGTCCTCATTTTTTTAAAAAAAACTGTGTTTAAAAAAATATCCACAGCTCTCCAAAACCACATGAGCGAATCTTTAATCCCTCTAATTAATCAAGAAAAGTGAAAACAAGACACCACAACTATGTCCTGCCCTCTCCCAATACTCTTAAGTGAATGGCATAAATATATGAGCAGTTGCGGTGATGGGAGAAAGAAAAGCTGAAAAGCCACAATGACTGCATTCCTTTCCTCAGATCGAAATGACAGGAAAAAGCTAGCATGAAGCTATAATCATTAACTTGGAATTTCTCAGGCGTGAACCACCACCCCTCCAAACCCAGGAGCAGAAAAGGAGGAAGAAACAAGTGTTCCTGTCACTGGGGAAACAGTCTGCCTTCCATGCTTCACGCAACTCCAGCATTTCTGATACAAAAAATGGATTTGGTGCGATTTCAAATGTGTCACAGTACAGCTGAAAATACATTGGTTCAGCTACCCAACAATGGCCTTGGTATAGATCACATAATAGAATCATACAGGAATGGCGTTGATTTAGGAGTGATACAAAGACGGTGTGTTGAAGTGCCTGGATTTGATCAATTGAGAAAGAAAAAGTCACGGTGAGCATCTCTGCTTGCCGTCCCTCAAAAGACTCGGGGATTTTCCTCACCCTTCTTCCTCGCCTACTAGCACAGCAGCTTGCTTGTGTCACATAATGAAGCGCCTGTTTGAAATGCAATGCAGCGGCTTTTGCCAAAGCAAACATAGTCTCCTCTAAAGAAAAAAAAAAGAAAAGCAAGTGATTGTCTGATATCGTGGAATAAAAGGAAGGAGATGGAAGAAAGGAGAGTGATTCAGCAGCCTTCTGATTTACTTCCTAAACATGCTGGGCTGGTAGTTAACGAATGATTTCTGTGACCTTGAACAATTTATAACGGAACATTTTTCAATCCTATTCATTTTCTTGACAAATGGAGAGATGGAGGAAAACATGTGAAAACATTTGATCCTGCAGATTAACACTTTACTATACTTTGATATGACTAACAAACACACTAGAATTTGGCCTAAGACAGTGATGGCTAACCTTTTTCTAAAGATGTGCCAAAACTGTGTTCATGCGTGCTATCATGCATGTCTGCGTGCACACCTACCTGCGCATGTGCAAGTGACTCCTTTGTGGGGAGGGACTTTTACCCTACCCAGGCTCCGGAGGCTTTCCTGAAGTCTAGGGAGGGCTCTCCGGAAGTCCAAAAACCAGTTGGCCGCTGCACACATGCGCGCCAGAGCTGAGGGCTGTCAAAGGCTGCCATGCCGACAACTATGGCTCCACATGCCACCTGTGGCACACATGCCATAGGTTCACCATCACGGGCCTAAAACATTTCAATAAATGATTTACAGAGAAAATTATCTGCATTCTTAATATTCTGTTTATGAGTACAATTTATAGTCAAATCAGGAATTTTTGATTTATTTTTAAATTATGTTCAAAAGGTGTGCCCTATAGTAGTTTAAAGGATACCAGTGTGGAAGTTCATCAATGCAATTTTTTATTACAGCAATTTGTGCTTCAGAAAAGGAACATTCTTCAACCCCCCCCCCCAAGAGAAAAGAAGTTTGGCATTCCTGCTAAAGTCAAGATTTAGCATTAACAAATAGGGAAACTGAACCCAAGGGCAATATTCTATTATGTACAATTGCCTAAGAACCTTCATTTTTATGAAAGACAAAACAAACAGAATAGGTATACAAAGTCACATCAGATGAAGCTGACAAACTAGTATGAGTTTGTAGAAATGTTATTTCACCTTGATGGTACTTAGCTTATTGGTAAACTGCTTGCTTCTTGGAGGCTGCACTGAGTCAAGGTCATCAGTGTTAGGCGTATCTCCATTGGGAGACAGAAAGTAGTGCAGCAGAATGTACAGCTAGAGAGAACGAATGTTGCTAGTAGAAACACACGAATAGAGTTTCAGACACTGCTAGTAAAAACAAGTGGCTTTACTACTGATAATTGCTTCACAAGCAGTGATAGTAGGTAGTAGATATTAGTCCAAACACAATTCAAAGAACAAACAATAGCTTACAGTCGCAGTTCACATTCCAGTTATCAAGTCATCAAGCATAGGACAAGCAGAGAGAGAGAGTGAGCTCTCTTGACTCCTTCTTATTGTAAAGTTAATCACACTTTTTAAGTACATCCACTCATTTAAAGCAACAATGACCATTTGTTGTTGTATAAAGATATATATTGCCTACCCAACACTAGGAGTATACTCCCAACCATCATGGTCAGACATTCAGTTATGCCCAATTCTGGGCCACTCTATAGATCAGCACTCTCCATGCCCTTCTGTCTTGCACTGCCTCCTTCAGATCCACCAAGATCATCCCTGTGTCCAGCCAACAGGTACTCCCAGCATGGTTGACTTTTTAAGTGAGTCAGCTGTCATCAACATGACCAAAGCATGAGAGCCTCTATTTGGAGATCATGACTTCAAGTTATATTTTGGTGAGGTTTGGTCTAAGACAGGGGCGTCAAACTCAATTTTGTTGAGGGCCGCATCAGGGTTGTGTTTGCCCTTGGGGGGCTGGGGTGGGTGTGGCCAGAGTGGTAATAATAATAGGGTTTGAAAATACAAAAGAACCAAAGAGGCAAGAAGAGGAAGCCTAAATGGAAAATTCGGCTGGAATTGAAGATCAAAAAATTTTGTGGAGACTTGAGCAACTTGAAGAACCTAAGGCAAGGTCAGCTAAAGAACAAGCAGGTCAAAAGCAGCCTGGAAGCAAGATACGATTTGGAGAATAAAGAGATTACGATAGTAATTGAAGAGCTGAAGCAGAGGGTTGTTGCCATTGCTGAAAAGATTAAAAGATATGAAAACCAAGTAACTCAATTCAAGGAAAACTCACAGTTCAGAGCAAATCAGCACCAGTTTTATAAGATCTTAGAAAGTGGAGATGGAGTAACAACAAATGAAAAGCCTGATAAAGAGAAAGCTCTGAAATTCTGGAAGAATTTGTGGGAAAACAACAGGAAGCACAACAGAAATACAAAATGGATCAAACAGATTGAGGATTCTATTAAAGTGCATAAATGAAAGATGTGAAAATAACAAAAGAAATGGTGCAAAGACAGTCAAGAAAAGTGAAGAACTGGAGTGCACCTGGACCAGATGAGTTACATGGCTTCTGGTTAAAGGCACTTATAAGTGCACAAAAGATTGGCAGCCCAAATGAACCAGATCTTAAAAACACCTGAAAATGATGAATAGATGACAATTGGAAGGACATTTTAGATCCAAAAAGATAAAGAAAAAGGATCCTGGAAATTATAGGCCAATCACCTGTTTGCCAACAACGTACTGCTATCATTGCAAACCAAATTTATGGTACTTGGAAAGAAATAACTTGCTTCCTGTAGAACAGAAATGATGCTGCAAAAATTCAAGAGGAACAAAGGACCAACTGCTGATTGACAAACTAACCCTAAAGAATTCAAAGAAAAGACGAACCAACCTGTTCATGGCTTGGATAAACTATAAGAAAGCATTTGATTCAGTTCCCCACAGCTGAATCAGGAAATGCCTGAAAATCTTTGGCATCAGCAGCAACATACAAAAATTCATGGAAACTTCAATGAACCTCTGGAAAATGAAGCTTATAGCTAATGAAGAAGTATTGGGTGAAGTTGAAATTAAATGAGGCATTTCCCAGGGTGATTCCCTTTCACCCCTACTTTTTATACTCTCAATGCTACCACTGACAATCATTTTGAAGAAGATGAACTATGGATAGGAACTTGCAAAGAAAGGACTGAAAATTTCACACTTGGTGTACATGGATGATTTGAAGCTGTTTGGTTAAACAAAAGCTGAACTGAATTTATTAATTGAAAACACAAAAGAATTTAGCCAAGACATTGGTATGCAGTTTGGAATTGACAAATGTGCAACAATGGCAACCAAAGCAGGCAAGATCATAGAAGATGATGGAATAGAACTTGAGAATGAAGAAATGATAAAGGCAGTAAAACCAGAAGAATGCTACAAGTACTTGGGGATTTTAGAGGCCTCTGACTTAATGCATAATAAAGTCAAGGAATCAATTTCAGCCAAGTACATTTGATGAATTCGCAAGATATTAAAGTCCAAATTGAGTGGAGGAAACATCATAAAAGCCAAAAATACCTGGGCTACACCTGTGATTCGATACTCTGCAGGAATAATTGACTGGACCCAGATGGAGTTGGACAATTTGGACAGAAAAACAAGGAAGCTTATGACAATGAATCATGCTTTGCACCCTAAAAAGTGATGTTGACTGATTATATCTACCAAGAGCAGAGGGGGGTCGAGGTCTCCTACAAGTAAAACAGACTGTGGAAGAAGAAAAACACAGCTTGAATGATTACATCCAGAAAAGTGAAGAACCAATGATTAAGGAAGTAAATAAAGGAGGCCTTTTAAAGACAACTAAGTCAAAAGCTGACTTTAAGAAAGAAGTAATTGAGAAGCGAGCTGAAAATTGGAAAAACAAAGCTATGCATAGCCAATTCTTGAAAAGTATTGAAGGCAAAGCTGACCAAAAGCTAATTTAGAACTGGTTAAGATCAGGAGCACTGAAAAAAGAAACAGAAGCCTTTATTTTGGTAGCTTAAGAACAAGCCTTAGCCACAAACTCCATGAAGGCAAAAATTCAAGATGTTACCACCAACAGCAAATGTTGCCTCTTTAATGAGAAAGATGGACAGTCGACCAAATAATCAGTGGCTGCAGCAAAATTTCACAAACTGACTATCTACAAAGCCATGACCGCGTTGCTAAGACCATTGACTGGAAATTGTGCAAAAAGTTTGGATTTGAGTACAGCAAAAACCACCGGGGACATCAGGTTGAGAAAGTTTTAGAGAATGAAAAAGTCAAGATCTTGTGGGACTTCAGAATTCAGACTGACAGGCACTTGGCCCACAACACACCTGACATTACAATTGTTGAAAAGAAAAAAAAGCATGGTTCATTGACATTGCAATGCCTGGAGATGCATGAATTGAAGATAAACGGCAAGAAAAAATCACAAAGTACCGGGACTTGCAAATTGAAGTTGAGCGACTTTGGAAAAAGAAATTGCGTGTTTTCCCTATTGTAATTGGAGCCGTTGGAGCAATACCTAAAGGGCTACCTCGCTATTTGGAAATTTTAAATTTATCAGACTTGAACATTTTGATTCTAAAAAAAACCACCCTACTTGGAACAGCTTATATCCTCCGACGTTACCTTAACAGTTCCTAGATCCTTGGTTAGGACTCAAGCTGTTGAGCTACCAACCAGCCCCAAAGGCTATGAATCTCACCAAAGATTAACCCAATAATAATAATAATAACAACAACAACAACAACAACAACAATAACTATTGTCAGGGGAGAGTACACTAACAGAGTTAGGAAAATTTTGAAATCTAAATTGAACGGTTGAAATACAATCAAGGCCATAAATACTTGGGCAATACCAGTTATAAGATACACAGCTGGTATAGTTAACTGGACACAAGAAGCTGATGAAACTGTTGATCACATACTCAGCTGCTGTAAAAAAATCACGCAGACTGATTATAAATTGCGGCACAATTCAGTAGCACAAATGATCCATTGGAATTTGTGCAAAAATTATAATATTAAAACAGCAACAAACTGGTGGGAACATCAGCCTGAAAAAGTCACCGAAAATCAGATGGTCAAGATCTTGTGGGATTTTCGCATACAAACGGACAAAATACTGGCTCATAATACACCAGACATCACACTGGTTGAGAAAAATAAGGTTACAATCATAGACATCGCAATACCAGGTGATAGCAGAGTCGACGAGAAGGAATATGAAAAAATCATGAAATACCAGGACTTAAAAATTGAAATTCAACGATTATGGCACAAACCAGCAGTGGTAATTCCAGTAGTAATTGGCACACTGGGTGCTATTCCAAAAGCACTGGAATTACATTTAAAACAGTTAAAAATTGACAAAATCACCATCAGTCAAATGCAAAAAGCTGCACTGCTTGGATCTGCACGCATATTACGAAAATACATTACGACGTCCTAGGCCCCTGGGTGGGGCCCGACTAGTAATCAATGCCAAATCTGGCGAAACAAGTGGCCGCTGTGATACAATTCTGTTGTTGTGAATAATAATAACAACAACAACAACAACAACAACAACAACATCATCATCTATGACAAAAAGCTTATACTACATTGTTCATAGCTGTTAAACACCTATGGCTGGTAATCTCACTTTTTCAAGACATCTCCTGTCCCTTACCCATCCTAGAAGTCTCCCAACACCTTCAGGAGCTTTAGCAAACTCAAGTCTATCTTCCGGAATAATTAAGTTTTCTTGTTTATAAGTACTTGCTGATTATCATTGTTACTTGGAAGCCTTTGCCTCCTTTCTGTCATGTCTGCCTTTATCTACCCTCTACCTAATCATCAAGAAGCTTGAATGACAAACTTATTGGCATGTTTCCCATAATTGAGTAAGTCAATCCAGTTGCTTTTTGTCTATACTTTCCCGTCACGCTGAAGATACTGGTTTTCACAGTATTTCTTCTTGGATTGAAAATTCCCTCCTTGCTAGGAACACAATATTTAGTTTCACCACTTCATCCTATTTGTAGGTAGAGAAATATTTTAGCTTGAACATTCAGATACTGAACATAGGAAAGTATAACTAGCTGAGTTTATTGGAAGAGCAATTGTGTTTTGTGATAGTAATATGATCAACAGAGAAAATATATCTGGAGGAAATGGAAATTTTCAACCTTCCCTGGACTGGGGAAGGAATGGAGATTTTACAATAGCCTTTCCTTGCCACGCCCACCAAGCCACACCCACCAAGCCATGCCCACAGAAGTGGTAGTAAAAAAAATGAATGTCTCCACTGATAGGATCTAGTATAGAAATGTTAGAGACATGCTGCAAATTTTCAGGTATGAGAAGGCTGTTTTGCTAATATTGCTCCAACACAACTATCCATGTGGAAATCGTCTTCCAGTAATTCTGATGCTATTGCTATTGCTATTTAAAATCCTTCCTATCATATCACATTAAACTGTTGTCAGTTCATTAAAAAATCTGCAAAATTTTCATGTCGCCTCATATTACAATGATGTATTATGTTACTAGGACTCCTATTCAGCAAATAAGCTGCACAGTACTGGAAAGTGTTTCAAGGATATCATTTTATAGAGGATATAATTTTTAATAAGTTAATATTTTTTTTCTTTTAGAATAGTACACAAAAGCACAATCTAATTAAACAACTGTTGCTTTTTTGACTTAAAAAAACATTTTTAGGCTTTACAAGTTCTGTTCTGTAGTTTTCTAATGATGAAAGGTAAAATTGTTTAATAATGATGGTATGGAAATGAGCGAAGAATGAACATATGTAATGTATGCTCTATCTTACTTTTGATGAATCATTAGGCATCTGTAGCCAGAAACTGTCTGACAGAAAAACTTTACTAGCTCTCTATTGATTAAATCTCATTGTTTGGAAAGCAAATAGTTTTATTAAGAGATTTTGGGAAGTATAGCCTCAAAATGTCTACAAGTTGGGAGACATCTTGTGGAGAGGCTATTACAGCAACTGAGGGCCATAAATGTTCTCTTCCTTACTGGCATTTGACTTTACCAAGACACAGCTGAAGAAAGGCACCAGAATATGATCTAATTCATACCTAAAGTGCTCCTTTGCCTTTAGATATCAAAGAAAATATAGTTTTCTGTTCTGACCCCGGCCCTACTTCCGCCTTTCGTTGCTCCACCCTTCGTCACCCTGCTGCGCATCTGTATCAGAGACTGTATGCTCACGGGATGATAAACTGCAGCGCAGGATGCAACGGGTAGAACAGTCTGAGGTGGAAGCGAGTCCGCAGGGTCAGAGTTCTCCGATTTCATAGGCAGGGCATCCGCCCTGGGATTCCACACCCCACGAATGCACGCTAGATTGTGCGAATGGGGTATCACAGCCGCACAAACGTGCCGGTTGTCTGACACGATAGTTCGTTGCTGAGGAACGGCCGCAGTCTGCGCGACCCTTCTATTCTTCTTGGGGCAACTCCCCGCAAGGTGTCCAAGATCCCCACAGTAGAAGCACAATCCCTCAGCACGTCATCTGTCCATCTCTGTACATGACACTCGAGGTCTGACAGCACCCAACTCCATGGGCTCCTCCCAGTCCACTGTAGTTTCTTGATAAACTGGCATGCTGATGGTCTCTTGGAATGCACAGCGAGGCCTTCGCCTCTGCAGCCAGGCGTCTATCCGGAGGCACAAGTGGACCAACGCGTCGAACGTCGGTGGCCTGTCCACCCTTGCCAGCTCATCTTACAAGGCATCTGACAATCCATCTTGGAAAGTGTCCATCAGAGCTGGCTCATTCCACGTTGAATCCTGGCTACTCAGCCTGAATTCATTTACATAGTCTTGCAATGAACCATTCCCCTGCTGCAGTGAATTCAGATGTCTGGTTGATGTTTCCCCCTTAATGGGATCCTCAAACATACTCTTAAAGTATTGGCAAAAAAACTGGAAATCATCCAACAAAGGGCTAGGCTGGGTTAACAAGGGGTAGCCCAACGGGCAGCTGTGCCTGAGAGCAAACTGATAATAAATCCCACCTTCGTCCAGTCAGTGGGAAAGTCCTCCACTCTCAAACTCAGGAACAGCTGGCATTGTCCCAGAAATGCGGCAAACATGGCCTGACTCCCATCAAATTTATCCGGCATGGCTACTGGGCACTTCCTCCTTGGCTGGGTTTTTTTTTGCAGCTCTCTGCAGCTGAGCAATTTGGTCAGCCAATACGGCTATTTGCTGCATCAGTCTGGCATTTTCAGCGTACAATTGCTCCATAATTAAATAAATGGAGATTTGTCAGGGCAGAAGTCAAACTGTTCTGACCCCCCTCCTTGCTTGTTCACAAATGACAGCAAGACAGAACTTCAAAGGAAATATCTTTATCAGTCCCGGCTCAAACTGACTGCGAGCCCAAAATAAACATAGATAAAGTCTCTGGCAAAAAGTTACACAGCAAATGGAAAAACAAAAACTCTTACAGCAAACCAGGTTTACAGAAAGCAAATCACTTATCCAAGTGCCTCTTTGAATCATGGAACTGAACTCACAAACAAATGAACAACGAATGACGTTGACTTCTGCAACTAAGGTGTGGCACCATCAGTCTTTTATCTGCAGGAGAAGACCCTAATGAGCAACAGCTGCTCATTATCTTCTCCCGGGAGCATCCTGAAACCACTCACTGATAGCAGCTCCAAAGGCTCCTACCGAGCCACAACAGTTTTCCAAGTTCAGAACCAACTTCTTGAGCAAATTGTGAAAGTGGTCAAGCAATAAGCATCCTTAAAGAATGGCCCCAAATTCATTTTTCTGATACAATGATATGATTGTTATATTAATTTAAAGTTCTAAGTTAGCTTCAATGGCAAATCCAATGGCAAGCGCATCAGAGTCACCTACGCATAGGTTTATTACCATATAGATTTCTAGAGAATGAGCATTCCATAGATTAGACTATGGCAACATATTTACTCATCATCATCATTATCACCATCATTTTAGCCATTGTCTATCCACTGCAGGATGAAGGCCTCTTCTGCATGTTTCCAACCAATACGGTCCTGAGCTTTTTTTTTGCCAATTGTGCCTGCAATATTTGCTGATGTGGTCATTGTTTTAGGTCTCTCATGGAATTTTATCAAGTGAAATCAAGTAAATGGATATTTACTGTTACATTATTGCATTTAATATACTACCTGAAGTTAGTAAATGGTTTCCCCTAAAGTTTGAATCTGGAAAACATTTATAGCCATTGTCTCTGTTTTGTTAGGATACATAATAATCACATTTGACATGATTTAATCCTGTATTTAGGCTCTTATTCAGCATCTCAAACACTTATTATTCAGAACTGAACTAGCTGCTACTAGTGAAACAAAAATGGTTCATTCAAAATTTCAAAATTCAGTATTTTACTCTGTTCTTAAAAAATAATAGAAAGAGAAACATTGAGGGCATGTAATTACAAACAATGAAACAAAACAGTTAAAATAATAAAACTTATCTAGCTGCACAGCATTAAACTTTTTACCATAATTAAGCTATATTAATCAACATACCTAATTTGTAGGCATTTTGGTTCCATAGTAGTGCTTGATCTACACATTCTGCATAGCACTACTTACACCATTCATCTACTATTAGACATCATAATGCCAACCATACTTCATCCAGGAGACACTTCTATTGTTAGAACATTGCCACAAAGAACTCTCTATTTTGCATAACTATACTGTAGGTCAGACCTACAAATGGTACTGCAAACAGAGCTTCTCCAGGTGATATTAATATATGGGTCGGGTAATATTCTTGGTCTTTTAAGCATTGGCTTTAAGATATCCTGTGTCATAGATAGTGCAGTGCTTTAATGCTTCATTTGGCAAGATCCATTTAGCTGTCCAATTAAATAATAGAATTGCAAAATTATATATCAGCTGTGGTTTTGGAGCTACCTAAGGATGACCCTACTCAGAGTACATCACACTAAAAATCTTTGGATGACCTCGGAGCATTTTAAATATTCTAAACTATAAATATCCATGGCAGAGAGGATAAATATTGCAATATGTCTCAAAGTAATTGTTTTGGGGTGAAGGAACCCTCCTCCTCCAGTGCTTTCTTGTATAACTATTACTGGCAGTGAGAGCTGAATCATGGTTTCACATATATAAATAGATATATTTTTATAGGTATATAAATAGTCAAGAATATCATGATAGATAGGCCATGGAAGATTATTTTAATATGTAATTACTGCAGCAAGTTGATTGTATACATCGAGATGAAAAGATTCAACATTTCTCACTATGTAGAAATAGTTGGTGAAGTTGACAGATTTTGCTGAAATGGATAAATTAATTTATTTAACTAGAGAAAGGACATTATCTATATTGGTGAGTGGAAGTCTCTTATGGACTTTTTGCATAAAAATGAAAAAAAATGAAGCTGTGATTTGTTGTTTTGCTAATTAAACAGGATAGATTACAGAAAGAAAAGTGTTATGCTATAAATTTCTACTTATAGTTGCTGTGAAAACTACAGGTAATCTTGACTTATGTCAGTAATAGAGCCTACCCATTTCGGTCATAAGGAGGGAAGACATTAGTTGAAACACTTTAAGTCAGGCCTGTCAAACTGGCAGCCTCTGGACGGGATGCGTCCTGTGCAGGCCATACCCATCTTAGCTCCACAAAGGCAAAAAAGTCACGATATGTCACAATACATCATGTAATGCGATCGAGTTTGACACCTGTGATTTAAGTGAAAGCGCCCTCATCCTGGATCACCCCAATGCATATGTTAAATGAATGTAGGGATGAATGCAGGGGACATTAAATTCCTATGGGATGCCTGCTTTGCACATCCCAGGACCTCCTCACCCTCTGAGATACCCTCATGCTCTTCTTCCTTTCCTTGGGGCACCCTCTGAGATACCCCCTTCTTCCTTTCCATCTCCACCCCTCACAATGCCTTCTTTACCTTCTGGAAATCTGCAGAACTTAGTATTATGGGCCACGTGGAGAAGCCGTTTTCAAACGGACCTCGGCAAAGCAGCATTTCCCAACACCTTCTGCCTTTGTGTATGGCCTCTTTAACTCAAAACAGGATATTGAGCCATAGTTATTCTTTGCAGTTTCTATATTTCCTCGTAAAAAAAAAGTTTTAAAAGGAAGGGGGACAAACAAGAGGAGTGAGACAGAGAACAGACAACGTAGGGTTATGTAGAGGGAGATGCTTTGCCTTGTTTGAAATCTGACCTGGAAGCAAAGCTGCTCTTTCCTCTCCCTCTGCATCTCCCTTTTAACACTTAATCCTTCGTTGTCTGTTCTCCATCTTACTGTGGCCCAGTAAGAATGGTCTATCATACTGAATTCTGCAGATCTCCAGAAGGTAGACAAGGCATTGTGAGGGGTGGAATAGGGGGTTAAAGCAGGGACAGTCTCACAGGGACCCAGCAGGGCAAGAATGGGGAGGGAAAGAGATACACTAGGTGAACATGCTTAAGTATCTCTGCAAAGTTATGAAGCCGCCAGTCATTCATAAGTGAGAATGACCCGATAACTTTAATAAATTCTTATCTTTGAATCATGGTTGTACATGGCTTTTGGGAGGTCTGTTGTAATTTTCAACAGCCACTAAATGATCTGTCGTACCTCGAGGATTACCTGTATTAGACTCCACTTCTTTATATTTTCTTTTTTTCCCCTTTTCTATTTTTCTGCAACTTTTTTCTGTTCTTGTACTTTTTGCTTTCAATTTCTTCCTTTTTTCCTTCCTTATTTTCTATGAGTTGGTTAACTGTTATCCTTTTTGTTTAAAAGTTTTAATTACATATCTACAATTTCATGATAGTATGAAAAATCTTTAAAAGAACAAGAAAAAAATAAATGGGCTATTCTTGCAGAAAATGACAGGCTTTAGACTTCTCAGGATACAGGAAAAGTTTATTTGGCAGCCAGGTTCAGAAAGCTAGCCCATGGCTTAGCATTGCAAGTTCTGAACAACCTTCATTATCGAAGCACACATTCTTATACATTCTCAAAAGCATTGCAACACGGAAATACTTAACACATTTCTTAGTGGTTACCTTGAGGAGAAAGCCTTATAAGGAGATGGGGTCTTACTTCTCCTTTTGTTTATGGAGTACGTGTCATTAACGAACTTTAATTGAACCTTGGACTTTTGACATAGTCTTTTGACATAGACTTTTGACATAGAGACATCTTGTGGTTAGGCACTGGTTTCAACTCTGTCTATGTGGCTTTTAATATAGAAGTAAAGGTGCTCTAAAAGGCTGTCCAGCTTGACCCAGTAGGTTTCATACTTAATGTCCAAATTTCACTTTACGTCTGCTTTAACCAAGAAAATCAAGCTTGCACAAATAATCCATTTAATGTTACAGTTTATCCCAAATCTTGTCGTTTCTGCGCTTTACAATTGATTTGGTTAATCTGACCCAGAAAAGCACATGACACTACAGTTCTGCAGATAGATTTATAATCTGATTTATAAATCAAATTATTTATAATTTGATTTATAATCAAAAATATTTAGACTCTATTAAAATATATCAACAGACAATACATTTATATCCTGAATTTCCAAATCACATTTATGTTGTAACCACTGACATAATATAGTATTTGTGAACTTTGGCTTAACATCAGGAACAAAGCTTATTTTCTGAGAAGCTGCCACTAATTACTTAGCCATCCCAGTGATTAATGGGTTATCTTAATCACTAAGACTAAATGTCTTGTGCCTTGTCTTTTTCAATTAATATTTTTTTAATTGAAGATCATGTCTTTGTTAAATCCTTTTGGCCAATTTTTAACTGGCACATTTTTGAAATCATACAACTTTCTTCTCATTTAATATTGGATGTCCTCATTGTTTCATAGTGAATTATAATACTTAAGCATGTTATATCTGCCTTGATGCCCTGATGTTATATACCCTGTATTCAAGGGCTATAGAACAGATGGAAACCTCTTACTGTAGATATTACAGTCTCAGTGACTCTAAATGTTGATAGGATGTCCACAGGTAACACACACACACAATATGTGTGTGTGTGTGTGTGTGTGTGTGTGTGTGTGTGTGTTTATTTGTGCTGATAAATAAATAAAGGGAGACTAGTATAGATCTATTTCAAGCTATTTAGCTCTCATCAGCTAGCCATACCCTCACTGGGATTTGAACCTGGGCTATATTACATACTAGGCAGATTTCTTAGCCATTAGGCCACAGGCTCTTATCCGTTATCAGCGAAGCCAGGGTGAAAGGTATCTATTAGATTTTTATAACCCCTGGTAAGCCCCAATTATGGGAGGAAGCTAACTGCTTCCATCATCTGTCAATCGGCTCGTCACAAGAGTCCATCACGACAGAAACCCAATATTTTTACTGTTGCCTTTGTTATATTTGTGTTTTTTTTATTTGTGCTGATAAATAAAGGGAGACTAGTATAGATCTATTTCAAGCTATTTAGCTCTCATCAGCTAGCCATACCCTTATATTAATTATATATAATTATATATAATTATAAATATATATATATATATATATATATATATATATATATATATATATATATATATATATATATATATATATATATATATATATATATATATATATATATATATATATAATTTTGTTTTTGAGACTAATATAATATTACATTTTAATAAATATGCATTTTTCCTAAAGTGGAGGTATAAAAGATGCTGAGAAATAGACATTTTCATTTTTTTCTCCTTGTGGGTAGGTGTAGAAAACAAAACTAGAATACAAATGTAAAATGAAGGTCATGCTTGTTGAAGCTTCATTGCCTTCATAAAATAATCCTGAGAGTTACTTTATAAAAATTCCATTGCCTAATCATCTAGAAATAGACACAACTTTCATCTTGATATATAGCATTTGTTCCCCTTGATTTGTTGCTCATATGTGCGTGCACATACTGCTTACACGCACACATACCCACAAACATGCAAAAATACAAACACACCTCTGGTTATGATAGATATAAACAGTTTAACCATTCCTGTTCCAATTCTATACTGCCAGGATGTAGAAAATTCCACGTTATTTTGTCCCCCAAATAATAATTGCTAATGGTTGCTAATGAAGGCAACTGTCACCATTAATATATTTCAAATTATGACTAGTTCAGTGGTAGGTTCCAGATCCCGTTGCAACCAGAACAGTGCAACGGGGCCGGGCGTCCAGCACATGCATGTGTACTTACAGCCCGCGACGCTCTGTGATGCTCCAGCTGCTCGATGGGCATTGCGCAGGCGCCTTATGTTCTGTGCACGTGCGTGTAAGCCCTGATCGGCTCAAATACAGGTAAAGGAAGGTGGGCGGGTGGGCCCTCCGGAGCACCGTACCAGAACAGTACCTGGTGCTCCCAGCAGGCACCGGTACGCCCGTACCAGGAAGTACTAATTGTATCCCACCAATGCTAGTTTTGGAATATTGTAACATTATAACTGTGCAACTAGGAGACTACACGAAAATCATATTCCATGCACTATCTTGGTTCATGTGATTTTTACTATTGATGGAATTTTGCTTTCTCATTCAGTTTCTCATTGTTTGGTGGTAAAATGTAAGAAAAATTGTGAAAGACGAAGGAAGGGGGGACGGAGGGTGGGAACAGAAGCAGAAGGGGAAGGGGAAGGAGACGGGACATAAGATGCAGATTACATTGGTGTTTTGCATAGTGCTTTTAAATCCAGACTGAAGGAAATATTATTAAGATTTCTAACTCAATTTTGCCAATTAGTCCTGCAAAAATAGTGCATTTTTGCAGGACTAAGGTAGTTTACATTAAGGTCACAAGAATTTTGCTATCAAAGATTTAAAAACTACATAAATCCAAGTCATTTTCAAAATTTATTTCATCTGTTTATTGAAATTAGCTTATTATCATAAATATACTTCCTTCTTCTAAGACAAAATATACAATTTTCAAAAATTCATCTTCAAAAATGGGTTTCTGAGTTGGAAAGATATCCAGGCAAATTTGAAAAGTGTGTGTGTGTATGTGTGTGTTTGTACGCAAGCACATACAGACAGAGAAAATTCTCTGAAATAAAAAAAATGGTAAACTTTGGCTTCTATAACCTAGATACTTTAGTAATAAACAGAAGAATATAATTTATAACAATCCCATAGTACCATTAATGTATTTTAAGAATGATCACTGAATTTTAATTTTTAACTTCAAGAAATGCCTTTTGAAAACTAAAGGCCAATCTCACTTAGCAACAGTGGTGAGTTTCAATTTTTTTTAGAAATTTTGCTTTGTGGGAGTAGCTTGCTGGCCACGGGACCAGTTGGGAGTGGCTTGCCAGCCGTGTGACTGGGTGGCCAACTTGTAAAATGTGGTGAAACTCACTTAACAACGCTCTTGCTTAGCAACCAAAATGTTGGCTCAGAAACTCTGGCACTTGAAGCACACAAGTCTTAAAGCTGTCAAATTACAAGACCCTTGCACCCCTAACCCTTTAGAAAAAAACCCCAGGGGTGTTCAAACCTGACAGCTTTAAGTCTTGTGGACTTCAACTCCCAGAATTCCTCATCTCGCTCTTCATCTTGATGATGTGTGGACGGGCAGGGGGGGGGGGAGTGAGCTGGAACCAGTTCTAAACGGCACTGTAGATTTGTGGAACCTCTTCTATAGAAGAGGTTAGAACTGGCAGGAACCCACCCCTGCTTAGCAGCTACAGTGTATTCTTAATGGATTCCCAAAGAGACTATTGCTTGTAGTGACTGTAATAAGAGGTCCATATTGAGAGCTACCATCTGAATATTGACTACAAACACTGACAGTAATATCATTGCAGTCAAATATAAAGTAATATACTTGTCTTTTATACATTTATCCTTCTATTTATTTTTAATATGTTAGCATTTTATACTGCCTTTTACCACAGTCATTGCTTATCTATAACCAATATAGATAATGATAGAGTAAACCATTGAAGGAGCATAGTGATGAAACCAGAGGTGGGTTTCTGCCAGTTCAGCTCGGATCGGGCGAAACGGTAGTGGTGGCAGTGGGAGGCTCCGCCCACCCATCTCGCTGCTTCTGTGCATGCGCAGAGGTGTCACACGTGCACTAGCGAACCGGTAATTTAAAAAATGGAAACCCACCACTGGATCAAACCAATATTTGCTGTTTGCTTCTAATATGATATACTGCTAGAAATCATTTATTAGGAATTAAGCTTTGTTATTGACTTCTCTTATATTATTGTATCCTGTTGGGAATTAGTTGTTAGGAACTAATTCTAGCTAAGTAAATTGTAACCTTAATACTGGTTGGCATTAGTACAAATTTTATGTCGCTTCTGTTTCTCGCTTCTGTTCTTGGCTTCAAAAGTTATGCACAGGAAGCAAGGAAGGAAAGGAAAGGAAAGAAAAAAAGGGAGAATGAGAGGAAGGGAGAAGGAGGGAAAGAGGGAGGGAATAAGGAAAGTGAGAAGAAAAGTGGGCGGGAGGGAGGAATCAAGGAAGGAAATGGAAGAAGGAAGGAGGGAGGAAGGGATAATGAAAGAAGGAAGGAGAGTGGGAGGGAAAGAGGAAGCAAAGAAGGAAGGGAAAGAAGAGAGAATGAGAAGAGAGGAAGGGAAAATGGGAAAGGAGAAGGAAGAGTGGGAAGGAGGGAGAAGGAAAGTAATAAGAGGGAAGAAAGAGAGAATGAAGCCATGACAAACTGCATGCATGATTGACTTAACAACTGCTAATGATTTGCTTAACAACCATGGCAAAAGAAGGTAAAATTAGCCATGATTCACTTCACCCTCACTTTTCTTAGCAATGGAAATTCTGGTCGTAAGTCAAGGTCCAGTTGTATTCTGTTGCAAGTATATAGGTGCAAGGTTTGTCATTGTTTTCCCCCTTAATTTTCTACATTTCTTTTCTAACAAAATCCACATCGAACATGCACAAATCACAATTCAAGCCTTGGCGTGTTTTCAAATAGAAGCACTTTATTTGATTGAATTCTGTCGCCAGAAATAAAATGAGTCAAAAACTAGGCACATCCTTGAAAATATAGAAGAAACAGTTACCTAGGAATATCAGGCCCCATAGATAAAGGAACCAGAGTAGGGAGTTTTCCTGCCTCATAAATTCTGAATCCTGAAAGCATTTTGCTGAATAAACAACTTAGCCAGGGGTGGAGGGGGGGAACTATATAATACTCTGACCCACTCTCGCAGGGGTGTGGCTTACATGCATTTTGTCTGTATGTTTTGTATATAGTTTTGTCACCCAGCCTTTTTATTTTGGCCATAAATAAAAAAGCTGTTATTTTTTGCAAGCCTCGTCTCAAGTCTCACTCTCTTTGGCATCTCAGTGGCTCAGGAAAACTTCTGGGACCTTACACCATAAAAGCCAAGCCATTGTGAACAACAACAACAAAAGGCCCATTAGGACTGTGAAATTAAAAACACAGATTAAAAATAGTAGACATTCTTTTTTCTCTATTTGAATATAAAGAAAAGAGAAATGAAAAAAAAATTACATGTTTGTAGTAAGACTGGTTTTTCTTTTTAAAAAAGATGGAATGTGTAAATGGTTTTAAATGTAGTTTTAGTGCAGCATACCATATTTCTTGGCGTATAAGACGCACCGATGTATAAGACGCGCCAAGATTTTGAAGAGGTAAATAAAAAAAAGTTTTGGCACTCTGCAGACCTCCCAAACCCACTGCACGCCTCATTTTTTGTGAAAAACAGGGCATGCAGAGGGTTTAGAAGGCCTGCAAAGTGCTCCTGGAGACTGGGGGGGGGCAAAAATGAGGAAAAAACTGCCCGATTTTCGCTTGTTTTACCCTCCCCAGTTCCTAGGACAATTTGCAGGCCTCCTAAATCCTCTGTACGTCAATTTTTGTGAAGGGAGCGGGGTTTCGGGAGGCCAAAAATGCTGTATTTAGTGTATAAGACGCACCCAGATTTTCACCCTCTTTTTTGGGGGGAAAAGGTGAGTCTTATACTCCCAAAAATATGGTAGCTTCCATGTTCAAGATACTGAATCTGAATCAGTACTGCAGTAATCTGGAGCAAAATGTTAAAACGATCCTACTCTTTTTGCTACTGTTCTCAAACTGAACACATTTCTATAAAAGTCCTGGCTACTAAGTAGGGATTTTGGCATAGCTGTCCTTTCATTTATTACTTTGTTTTTACAATTAAGAGCTAGCTTAAAACGATGGCTATTTTTCATGAAATCTTTAGTTTTTTCTAACATTCTTTGGCTTCCTAATTGTCCACAAAACTCATACCCTGTTAAGCAATCTGCTTATCCATATTGTCTCTATCTACTGTCCTTCTAGGCTCTCTGCCTTGGATACTGGAATCTAAAATCACAATGAATTTTCTTGTCTGATAAGCTTATTTTAGGCACGTCCTAGCTGGCTCAGCATCCCTCAGATATGTTGAAATTACATTCTGAATTTGCACTCTTAGTTATCTGGAAGGCAAGTCTGTTCTGGGTAGATTCTATTCCCAGCCAACTGTTCAAGTTTTCATCTTTAAAAAATTTCTCTTTCCCACATTTATGTCATCTTTTGAATCATCTTTTCCCCACAACAGACACTGGTTGTTATTTTTTTAAAAAAAAACTTGCTTTAATTTTCAGTTACATTTCCTTGTTTTAAAATTCAGGGAGCACTCAGGCGTAAGCTCCTCCATCTACTAGCAGAATATTGATCTGTTCCCATAAGATGCTTAAGTATGTCAAGGGGAAGGGGGGGGGGGAATCAGGCATCTTATTCTGTGGCTGTTAAAATCAGGCAACATAAACAGTAGCTGTAAAATCTTTTTTTTCCGTAAAAGGTTTTTATTTTCCATTTTTTCATTTTCATACACACATATATACTGTGCATAGCCGGAGCCATACAACATTAAACAATAATCGCAGCAATTCCTCTTGTCAACAATACCCCCCAAAATAGAAACCCAATATACCTCTTCCACTATCTGTACACCTCTTTCTTCCACCCCCCTCCAACTTTCTATCTTCCCTCCATCATCCCCTTCTACCCTACTTCCCCTCCCTCTCTACCACTCCTCTCTCCCGATCCACTCCCTCCCTTCCTTCTCACCCTCCCTCCCATCCTCTCTCCCGCCCTCTCTACCCATCTTTCTTCTATCCCACTCCTCCTCCCCTTGGTGTATTTCCACTATATGTCAATGTTCTTAACTTATCCTATTTTTACAGAGAAATTAAAGAAAAACAGTAAACATGTGAAATCACATTACATTGAAATCTAACATATCGTCTCTAACCTAGTATAAATCCCTCCCTCCCCCCACCCTCCCCCCCAACACCCCACCTCCCTCTCCCCCCCTGTAATTAAAATCTTAATTACAGAGATTCCTAACAATGTATGGCAGCTATGAATGCATTAAAGCCCAACTGGCTAATGGACAGCAGTAGATTGGAGCAAGGCCAGCTCCAAGTGATACCATAACTGCAGCATTATGACTTCATGATATCTTCTTTTCTATGGGCATTGTGATCTCACACATGCCATAAGCAAGCAGAATAAAAAAAAAAACACTTTCCAATATTTGTGGCTGTATTCTTTCTTTCCCTGGCAGTAGCTGACAGAATTATGTCTGTCGCCAACTATTCCATCTTGGCATCTCGGCCCGGTATTGGGGGGGGGGGCATTTGAATGGCAGACACATACGTGTGTGCACAGCTCCATTAATATGAGTGGCTTGTGTACATGTCCTCCACTCACACAAGTGAGCATGAAGGCGCTTGCACTCACATGTGAAGCTTCATGTCAGCCTCTGCTTCGCTTGCTTGCTATTGGCTGCCATAGAAACAAGGAGGGTGGGGACATGGTATTTGGGATGGGAATTATATGGTACTGGAGGAGATATGGAAAAGGGAGTTTTCTTCTCACCATCCTCTGTGCATGCTGGTTGCCGGTGTTTGGGCCTGGTCAAGGCCAACCGTCTTGCATACCAACCTGATGATGCTTTTGAAGACGCAGCCCACATGACATTTTGAGAGTTACAGATTGGAAACTGGGGTGGGGTCATTGGAGGGAGGGGACTGGGTAATCATTTGATATTTACTTGTTCGTTCCTTTCTGGCTCAGATCTTGCTTTTCTTTTGCTGCTATCTTTTCATAAGTTTAGTTTAGTTAGTTAGTTATAGTTATAGTTTTATTGATTTGTATGCCGCCCACTCCCGAAGGACTCCAGGTGGCTTACAATAAAACAAGGGAGGGGGGATAATACACAAACAACATATTAAAATATACAACAGTCACAATTTCCGGGGTGCTGGATATTTCGAGAGCCCTCCGGCCTGCTGGAGCAGCCAGGACTTAACAGCTTTGTGGAAGGCCGGGAGGGTAGTAAGGGTCAGGATCTCCATGGGGAGATCGCTCCAGAGGGCTGGCGCTGCAACAGAGAAGGCTCTCCCCTGGGGAGTCACCAGCCGACATTGGCTGGCAGATGGAATCCGGAGGAGACCTAACCTGTGTGATCGAATCGGTCTATGGGAGGTGATCGGCAGGAGGCGGTCTCTCAGGTACCCAGGTCCGATGCCATGAAGGGCTTTATAGGTAACGACCAGCACCTTGAAGCGGATCCGGAGACTAATGGGTAACCAGTGCAGCTCGGATAGGTGGATAGTTGTAACATGGGTGTACCTGGGTGCACCCACGATCGCTCGCGCGGCTGCGTTCTGGACCAGCTGGAGTCTTCGAACACTCTTCAAGGGCAGCCCCATGTAGAGCGAAAGTATTTTAATTTCCACGAACAATGGAATTAAGAGTTTTCTTTCTTGGTTCTTGATGGAGGCACGCCTGACACTTCACTTGTGTGTGTGGTGTGTGCTTGAAGAGAAGGCATTTGGACTCATGCACAAACCTCCACCCATGCAAATGGAAAGTGTCATGTCCAAAACTGCATTCACAAGCACCCTCCACTCAAGTGTCCACTGTTCACGTGAGTGAAATTTCACACACATGTGCTTGCCTGCCACTTGTGCAAGTGGAGCCTCACATGCGTTTGCTTTCCCATCCCTCATGCGGCCCAGTTTCATACAGGCCACAGCCCAGTAGTGGCCCGTGGCCTGGGAGTTGGGAACCCCTGATGTACAGAACACTTTGTTCCAATTTTCTCTTAAACTGAAGCTTGGAGTATTGATTTTTTTAAAAACTACCCTGTTTCCCTGAAAATAAGACCTCCCCGGATAATAAATTGGGCTTTTAAGTGCATGCACTAAAATAAGCCCTCCCCCAAAATATTGCAACACAGCAGCAGCCATGAGGTGACCACGCTCGCTGCCTCCTGCACCTCAAAAATAATATGACCTCCCCCAAAATAAGGCCAAGTGCTTATTTCAGGGGTCAAAAGAAAATAAGACCCTGTCTTATTTTTGGAGAAACACGGTAGCTTTCCCATTGATGCACTGTAAATACATCACTCAGATTTTTCATCCACATCATCATATAGTTTTAATAATGCAATAATAGTTTATAAATACATCATAACACATTATCTTGATTTTGTATAAGCATTTCAAATTCTTTTTTAAAGATATATTTAGTATATCTTTAGTATCATAAAAGGTAAAATATAAAACATAAAAACAAACAAGCAAACAAAATAAAACAAAAACTTGTCCAGCACTAAAGTACAAAAAGTAAAAAACTGATATACAAAAAAAAAGGAAAAGCGTGATCCAATATCTATTGTATTCGACACACAGAAAGTCCATAAATGGTTTCCAGTCTCTTATAAAGCTGTCTAGTTCATTGTCTATGATCAAAGCAGTTAATTTCATCGTCTCTGCTAATTCAGTCAGTTTTAAAATCCATTCTTCAACAGTCGGCATCCCTTTTCCTTTCCAGTGTTTGGCAAATGCAATCCTTGCAGCTGTCACCATGTGAAGGAATAGCACCCCAAGTTGTTGTTCCATCGGTTTGTCCCTAATACCTAAAAGAAAAGCTTCAGGTTTCATTTGTATTCTTAGATGTATTTTCGGCATTATCATTGTTACGTTTGTCCAGCACATTTTCACATATTTGCAAGACCACCACATATGATAAAACAAACCTGGATTTTGATTACATCTACAGCACTTATTAGAAAGTCCATTTATACATTTTTCTAGTCATTCTGGGGTCAAATACCAAATAATGAATCATTTTATACTTTTTTTCTTTCACATATAATTTAATGTAAATTTTAGTCCATTAGTCCATACATTCTCCCATATATCTAGTTTTATGTTGTATCCTATTTTTTTGCCCATTTTACTATACATTTTAATATATTCATCTTTCAGATTCATCCTGAGTAGCATTTTATATACTTTAGTAATCAAGTGCTCATCTCCGGAACATAAATTAATGTCCAGCTCAGATCTTGCATGTCAAATTATAAAAGATTTCAAGGTATGTTCTTGGAAATTGCTTTTTATTTTTCCAGTTGTTTGCAGATGCTATGGTAAATTCCTCCTTCATTGGGCATCAATCCTGTCCTGATGCCTTGACTCATAGGAACCAGGTATTTTTCAGAGAAATAGGTAGAGATCCTGAATTCCATAAGGATTTCTTAGATATTGTTACTGTGAATATGTTCAGCCAATAATAACTTTACAGGAATTAAAATGGTTTTGTGACTAACCTGATTAAGCGCATTGTGCCAAAAGGGCCTATTAAACAAGATTCTCTACTCCTTCACTGATTTATTTTATATCATTATCTCTATATATCTATTTTTGACATCTCTATCTTAATTATTTTAGATGTAAATCAAACTTAATTAAGGGAAGCTAATTATAGTTTTCTAAAGATGTGATTGTGAAAAGAATTGTTTAAAGATTGTTCTTGTCAACTTGGAGTTACACGAGGACAGTATTCCTTCAGCGTCTCATTCAGTCTTTTTGATTGTTGTAAAAGTGGTGTTATGGTCATCACAATTTCCCTAAGCACTGAAGAGTTGTAAAGATATAATCATTGATTTAATTCCTCTGGGAAGAGGGATACTGAAAAGTTATAAATTATAATATTCTTTGTCGGAGAGCCAAGTCCAAAACCACTGTCCCATCTCCAAACTCTAACAAGAAAATGTATACTTTAAAAGGTCAAGATTTAGTTGTTTGCATATTAATGTTGAACAATGCAAACCAGAGGTGGGTTCCTACCAGTTCGCACCTATTCAGTAGAACCGGTTCGTCAAATCTACTGAACCGGTTAGAAGAGGTTCCACCAGTGGACCCGGAAAGCAGGTCACTCCTACAGAAGAGGTTCCAACATTTTTTGAAACCCACCACTGGTCCTTGCATATGATTATTCTACACTATCATGCTCATATTTATAAAACTCAGTGCCTCTGTGAAAGGTAAGGATGACTACTGCATTTGTGGTGCAATCAGAACATTGCGTGTGTTGAAGTTGTTTTAACGCAAACCAAAGATGCCTTTTAAAAAACAAGTTTACATCACACGCAGCATGCCAGTGCTGTGTGTGAGGTAATTTAAGGTGGTTCTGACAAGTGTCATCGGCATCTTCATATCCGGTCAAATGGGCGGCAAGCCACTCCCATCCGGTCACATGGGTGGCAAGCCACTCCCACAAAGGAGGCCACACCCACAGAGTAGGTTCGAACAATTTTTGAAACCCACCACTGATGCAAACAGCCCTTCTTTAAATGGGTCAGTGAGAAGTTTATATGTGTTGGAATCCACTCCAAAACTCAAATTTACGTGCCAAAAACGAACCTACTCATGCACAGGATTAAACTAAATCTACCCAGTGAGTTTTGGCATTGGAAATCGAAAACTGATTCATCAACTCATTTACATAATTAATCCTCTCAGAAAAAGAGTTGGAAAGAAAAAATATTGCTTAAAAAGAAAACCTCTCTATGACAGAATTTTTTCCCCAAAGCTGGTGACACACAGAATGTCTCCTGGCCGTTAGTTAATGCTATAGTCACAAAGGAATGCTTACCATTATATATCTGACCAATGAAAAAGGAATCCATGAACAATGCTCATTGAATGAAAAAAGTAGAGAAAGTAGATAGGGACATTTATTCCCCAAACTGTGGTTTATGTTCCACTTAGTGAATTAGGGTGATTGATTGTGCTTGGCTGTGTTAAGTATTTATTAAGAACAGAACCCATGTTTTCTTTGTTACCAGTCCAAACACTTAAGGACAGTCCAGGTCTGACCATCAGTGATCTCAAAGGTCTTTCAGGTAATTGTTTAGTTGTTCTCCTAGGAAGAATAGAGTAATTGTGGATTTTTATTTTGCTTTATTTCTTTTTGTATTTTGGTTGATTTGTTTGGGTCTAGTTTTGCTATTTTGCTCCTCCGGTCAGCTGATTTTTTTTTTTTTTTAATATGTGGGGTTTTAGTAATACACTTCCAAAAGTTGTTAGGAGTTACGAGAGTTATAAATTGAATAAAATTGCTTTTATTATGGTTTCCAATAAACTGAATAAAGTTAGAAATAAGTCAACTCTACTTCCCAAACATATGACATTTTTCAAAACCAACAGTTATGGGACTGATCTTGAAGCTGAAAATATCTGACAATACTCCAGGATTTTGCCAAATGTTACCATAAGGAAAACCATAGCCATTCACTAAAATGTTATCAATCCCAGTACAATAAAAATCCCCCAAACTGTATTTTACAACAACAACAAAAAACCCATTTGCCTAAATTTATCCTTTCCCTAAGATAAGCTTTGTATCTAAATAAGAATAATTATTCACAGTTCCTTGTGACATGCATCATTATTTGTCAATAAGTGTGGCTTGTCAGTTGCCTATGAAACAAAATCTCTATATGATCCATTTTAATTCAAGATGCTAAGAATAACATGTCTTTGATGAATATTGCCACAACCAGCAGGCATTCATAAATATGAAATTGAAGTCTTTTGTTCTTTTTTTTTAGTTCAGAAACAGAACTCAATTATCCCCACTTGGCATATATCATTGTGCTGCTATGTACCACAGCCACTTGATTAATAAGCAAAAGCATCACAGCATGATTTGTTAGAGCAGAGCTCTGGAGTTGTGTACAGGATCATTAAAGGCAATCTGCTTTCATCCTTCTGATCTTCTCTCCCTTGATTCTCACCAAGAAACTCAGAGTATTACATGGCAGTGCAGGGTAGTATAATGAGGATGTACTCTGGGTTAATAGTGTCTCACATGAATCATGGCAAACATAAAACTGTATCGTTGTGCAAATGCTTAATTTGTCTGGTGACTACAAATTGCCAATAGGATTTTAAAACAGTGACAACTAAAAGACCAAAACAGAACAAAACCAAAAGCAAAAATACATTAGATATTGGTGATTCATGGCAAAGATAAAAATGTCTATTTATTTAACTCCTATCATTAAGGATGAAACTAAATGACAGGCAACAATAAATGAAGTACAATACAACAAAATAAAATAAAATAATGTCAGATCCTTAGAGTGCTTTCTTTGGCTTATTCACTACCGTGTTTCCCTGAAAAAAGATACGGTCTTATTATCTTTTGGGCCCCAAAATAAGCACTCAGGGCTTATTTTCAGGGGATGTCTTTTTTTTTAATCAGAAGGCCCACCCCCACCATGCATGCAAAGGAGGTGGCGATTGTGTGGAGTCCGACTGCAGCAGGAGATAAAGGGAGCAGGTGCCTGAAGGGCATTGGCCTGTGCACCTCGGATCAGCTGCAGCAGTGGTGGGATTCAGCCAGTTCGCACCTATTCGGGAGAAATGGTTGGTAACTTTCTAAGCAGTTCGGAGAATCGGTTGTTGGAAGAAATCTTATTTTGCTTTTTTTCACTTTACAGGGCTAATCCTCAAAGGAAGGCAGGGAGGAAACATTCTGGTATTGTTTCTAGCCTAATCTTTATTGCCCTGCTTACAGAAACTGCCTCTTTGGTTATAGCAATAGCAATAGCAGTAGACTTATATACCGCTTCATAGGGCTTTCAGCCCTCTCTAAGCGGTTTACAGAGAGTCAGCATATTGCCCTCAACAATCCGGGTCCTCATTTTACCCACCTCGGAAGGATGGAAGGCTGAGTCAACCCTGAGCCGGTGAGATTTGAACCGCTGAACTGCTGATCTAGCAGTAGCCTGCAGTGCTGCATTTAACCACTGCGCCACCTCGGCTCTTTACCCTTATGACATTGTAACAGCTAAGGCAAAGCACCCATCGACGTGAGTGACTTTGAGTTGGCCACGCCCACCCAGTCACATGACCACCGAACCACACCCACCAGCTGGTCATTAGAGCAGAGAACCAGTTGTTAAATTATTTGAATCTCTCTCTGTCTCTGTCTCTGTCTCTGTCTCTGTCTCTGTCTCTGTCTCTGTCTCTGTCTCTGTCTCTGTCTCTCTATGTCTATGTCTATGTCTATGTCTATGTCTGTCTGTCTGTCTGTCTGTCTGTCTATCTATCTATCTATCTATCTATCTATCTATCTATCTATCTATCTATCTACCTACCTACCTACCTACCTACCTACCTACCTACCTACTTACCTACCTAACTACCTATTATCCATCCATCCATCCATCCATCCATCCATCCATCCATCCATCCATCCATCTATCTATCTATCTATCTATCTATCTATCTATCTATACTCTGTGTGTGTATGCATGTGTGCATGGAGGCTGCACTACTTCATCCTCCCCCGCCCTCATTGCCTTGCTTTGTTCGTCACCACTTCTTCTCATTGTTTGCTGCTACAACGGAGCAGGAGGCTGAGCAACACACTGTTGCAGTGGCCACAAAGTGAGGTGGTGAGTGGGTGGAGGATGAAGCAAGGCAAGTGCGGAGCTGCCCCATGAAATATTAATTTGCATGGTGCAATTTTCAAAAACAAAAACACTAAAATTCACCCACTATTTTCCCCCATACTCATTCAATATGCAAAGGTAATTCCAGCTACATTTTATATTACAAATTAGGGGTTTCTTTTACATTTTTAAAAGATCCCGAGATCGAACATGTTTTCAGTTTACTAGTCTGATGTTCCGTTTCATAGAATATAACAATGAAAAATGCTTTTTAGGTAGTATTTCTATATATCAGTGACTAAATTATACTTAGCTACCATTTTTAAAGGAACAAATTGCTTGACAGGACACTTTGTCTGCTGACATTTTCCTGCAACAGTGCCAAAAGATGGTGTGCCCGCAACACTGCCAACAGCAATATTTTGAATGAACTTTAAACATATGGAGGACTTTTAGGTATTTCATGGCTATTTACTGGTATCAAGGAGCACAGAAATATAGTATAAGCATTACTAATAGTTTTCAGTATTTGAGCTACTAGCTGGTTCTTATGGAAAGTGGTAATCACAGGTACTCATTCTAATTTCACCAGGAAGCACCAGTGAAAAGCAGAAGCACGAAGAACTAAATAGGAGAAATGTAGCCTCACCGTTGGAATCTATGCACATATTATGCCTATGTTCATGAATTCTGCATTAGAAATTACTCTATATCTGGAACACTCTTATCCAACTGAAGCATTTGAATATAGTGGGAATAGAAGTGACAATCCTTGGTGATCATCCCAACAATAGTCTATTTAAAAGAATTGAAAATAATTTAAATGATGATGTATCTTAAGATTACTGAGAAATCATCTTGTTAAGAGGATCATATTATTTTAAAGTTTGCAGCTGACTAATGATTTCCTGTATATATACTAAAGTGAGCTGTTGTACTGGATGAAATATAGAATAATGCATAATCAATATCTATAGAGACAATTTATGTAATTTGATATTAGTAGCCTTATAATTTATAATGTGTAAAGCCAAAGAAAGCATTTATTATCATTCCATTGTTATTTGTAGTTATGAATAATTATGTGATAGAAGGTCATTCATGGGTCATTTTAACAGTTTTATCTTCCTAAAAGCAAAGATATCATTCACATACTATCCACCACTCCCCTCCGCTCTTTAAAGTCAGATTAGTCCTGTGAGGTTCATTAACTGACACATAGTTATTTCCCTAAGGATTTGCAGTAATAAGCAAGAATTTGAATGTAGATCTCTAGCAATTATATTAAGATGGTTACAGTAGCACAGACATCTGCTATTTGACATTTATTAAACTGCAGCTCTTGGCAGTCCACACTAGTGTACTCAATAGCGAAGGATGTTATAAGCCACAGCCTCAAACCATAACCCACAGATACTTCCATCCTTGTTGCATATTATATTTATAATTCTACTGGCTAATACATCTATTACTATTTATCTCCTTACCATTCCTTATTTTTTTTTGGTTTTGGTAGATTATAAGCCTTGTGGGCAGAAATCATATTAGTCTTGTCTCATTTCATTTATTTTAGTCACACTGGTCCAGAAATATTTTAGTATTACGTCTGCTATACATTTGCAAAACTGCATGAGCACTATTTTTAATATAAAGTATGCTGAATATCTGCAGTTGCATCTAAGTACCTTCTAGTAAACTTTAGTACGTGATGGCAGCTATATATTATTACCATAAAGTAATATACAATTGGTTCGATTTTCAGGGGAAAATGAGCAAATAAGTAGATAAATACATTAGAGAAGAACCTGAGAGACTATAGCAGTTAATTTAGATATAACTATAAATATTTAAGGAAAAAGCTGTTGATACAATAATATAAATTTTATCTTTAGCTGTTTTCTTTTTAATGCAACATTTCAATGATTCTGAATATTCGTTTCAGGGTTGGAAAGTTTACTCCATGCAGCCTACCAACTGGATGGATTTTGGTAATCAGGATATTTATAGAGAAGAAACTGCACATATTTAAACATTTAATTTCATGAAATTTGTCTGTCAGTATGTAAACCAAAGGAAGAAATCAGCTTCACATGAAGGTTAAAACTAATTTTATTTTACACTTGTATTAATATTGGCTATAGTAACAGAAGCTTGCAAGTCTGATTGTGCTTTACTCTTCTCACGTGAATTGGGGACATATTTGCCCGAGTCACTTTCACATCCCTTCTGCTTGTTTTGGACTTAAATCATGTTTTTCCCTTGGTTGCTTAGGTAACAGATCTGACATATCTCTCTCAAATAATTGGCTTAATTTCAGCACATTAGAAATTATTTCAAGGATGGCCAATCATCATCAACAATTATCATTGTCTTATAAGAGAGGCTTTTCTATCCCCATTAAGGTAAAGGTATCCCGGCCAATTTGGCTCCGCTAGTTGTTGCTGACTATAGATAATAATGCTCATCTCTGTTTCCAGGCTATTGGGCCAGTGCTGTCTGAAAACGTTTCTATTCCCCCTTAAGTGGTGCAAAAACTTTCTTTAGGTTCTAGTGTCCATTTTGTATATTGTGAAGAAATAGGTTACTGTTCTGACCCCCTCCTCCATCCAGTAACGAATGCCGAGACAAACTGGAATGTACTTTATTTGTAAGAAACCAAAACCTTGGTGGCTGAAAGCCAAGCATAACAAACAGATAAGGACCTTGGCAGCAACTCAGACAAACCTTGGCAGCAAAAGTTCTCCAACTTTTAGTCAATGTGTTGACTTCTGCAAGAGGGGCTTGTGCACAAGCAGTCTTTATTATAGTCTGGAGAGGAGCCTAATGACCACCAGCTGAGTGCAATTACCTCCTGTACTTGCGCAACTGTTCTTGATGCCTATTAGCTCTTTGGTGCCAGGCATCCAGGAACAACTCACTGCTGGCATCCGGATCACTCCCCCTTGTCTCCTCCCCACTGATCCAAGGCTCAGGCGCCTCCTGGTGGCCAACCAGCCTCTCTGCACCCTGCTCGGAGTCGGAACCCTGTTCAGGGTCCTCCACATCCTCCAGAGCCGACTCATAGGGTCCCTCACTGTCGGAGTCTGGTGGCAGCTCCAACGGCTCCTGCGAGGCCACAACAGGTTACTGTTTTTTTCTAGTCTCCATCCCACTGCAGTCTTTCTGGCTGATATGCTTTCTGAATTGGACCCCTGCCCTAATGGGAGGGCCACCCCATGAGCTCTTGAAATTTTATTAAAGTAAAGTATGGGAGAAGCTAGAAGGCTACAGACTACTAAAGGAAAAAAATGTAAGTTTCATTTTGTGTTAATAAAAACTTCCAAACCATCTATATCTTTTTCTTATATAATCGAATACTGGAATGAGACTCTATTTTCAGCATCTTGTTTTGAATCTGACATCAGGTCAGAATGAAATGATCTAAATAGGATTGCTCCATTTTTGGAATTCTGAATTGTGCCCCTAAACTATAAATGAATAATAAATAGTTTCTCTCTACTTTCCTTCTCGAGACCATTGCTAACATGCCTTGTTCTGAAGAATTATCGTGAAATGATATATATTGCACAATGTACATGTTAGAGGCATACCAGATAATTCTGAGAATTTCCTTTTCTCTCTCATTCTCATTGCAACATAAACTGTGTGATTGGGAGCTTGTTGTGGCTGTTGTTGCAAGTTTTTTTTTTTAATGCCTGGATAGAAAATCACCTATTGAAAGGTGCATCTATCACTCTTTCAAACTTCTGGCTATGGGTTGCAATCTTTTCTGGATGGGAGAGGGAGCAGACTATACGATATTTCATTCTTTTACTAAGAATATAAGCCGAGGTGGCGCAGTGGTTAAATGCAGCACTGCAGGCTACTTCAGCTGACTGCAGTTCTGCACTTCGGCTGTTCAAATCTCACCGGCTCAGGGTTGACTCAGCCTTCCATCCTTCCGAGATGGGTAAAATGAGGACCCAGACTGTGGGGGCAATATGCTGACTCTGTAAACCGCTTAGAGAGGGCTGAAAGCCCTATGAAGTGGTATATAAGTCTAACTGCTATTGCTAATATAATTAGAGCAGGTATTTAGGGTTTCTGTCTAAGTACAATTTTCTACTAATGTTCCCCCCCTCTTTTTTTTTAAGGCAATCACCTTTCTCCAGAAATCCCTCTGTGAATTGTTCTATTTTATTTCTTCCCGGATGCATATATTGGTGCATAAAGCTACTCCCATAGTGTCTGCTTCAAAAATTATTTGGAGCAAGTGTTTTGGGACTCATACAAGAACAAACTCAGCATCTCTGCTGCTCATTAAAGCAAGCAAATCTTTTTTCCATGGTTTGCTTTACAAAAGCCTCACAAAAAGTCTGACTGTATAGGAATCACATTAATGATGAAATGATTTGATCATTAAGCAGAAGCTTCTTTCATTTGGCTTAAAATAAATATAGCATTACAGGAATAGTAAAAAAGTTGCTGTGCTCATACAAGAACAAAACATTTATTTCAAATTTGTCTCAACATATATTTCCCAAACCTACTTTGCCTATAAAAAATATTTCATTTTAGGCTTAAAATTAATTCCTGTTTTAAAAAAAAATGTTTTTAAAGCTATTGAATGAATACAGTAGAACAATTTTCTACTTTGGAAGAAAAAATAATCTGGCTATGGAAAATTATGGAACAAAAATTCCTTCCATGATGATGAGTTTTTGGTTTGTCTTCTGTCTGTCTTTTTAAAAATATACTTTGCATATAAACCTTCTTACTTGAGAATGTCCTCAAGATTAATATTGTACAATAGTTATATGCAAAAATATTATGATGCATGATCATTAATACAGTACATTCAAGGTTGTTGTTAATAGTTCAACAAGATGAAAAATGGAACATACTAAAAATATTACAAAAAGGATTTGTATTCATTATGCTCACTGCCCACTAAAATCCAAGACCCTGTAATTTATGTTAATGAAGAAAAATTTAAAATGCTTTATTCAAAGTCTACATAAATGCAAACTTTAATGATAAACTTTATGCATGGTTTTTTGCCTGGTATTCTCAATTTATTTTTAAATTTCTGATGATAATTTAACCTGCCTTAATTCTGTTTGAAAATTATATATACTTTTTTCAATTTTAAGATATTTTCAAAAATCTATAACTTGCTCCAAGTGCATAAAAACTAATGTTTCCTTTGAAAATAAAACAAGGTCCTTCTTCTTCTTTTTTTTTTTTTTTAAAAAAAGCTTCTTTTTACTCTGAATCAAACTCGGTAAAAATAGTTGTTAGTGATTCTGCTTCCTATTATTTCCCAGACATTGTAATTTATTCATTTTTCATACATTCATTGTACTTATTATATTTTATTGGTTTGGAACTGTAAATAAACACAAATAAATGGAATACTGCTGCTATCTTGGTGAGAAAATGATTATTAAAATTGTCGAGTGTCCATTGCTGACTTTATTTTTTATGAAGATGAAAAATAAATCCCCCACCCTCTCTTATCCTCCCTTTCTTACACACACACCTTAAAAATCTGCATAGCAATAATATGCATACACAATGGATAGGTATAAAGGGAATTTATATTGTGCAAAGCTCTTGTTTTAAATGGGACTTGAGCAAAAGCATTTTTCTTTCTGATTGATTTCCATTTTTAGAAATTGATTAATACGGGAGAATCCCCTTCATGTCTATCTTGCACAGCATGGTATTATGAATTTTTAATGTTGAATTATATTGTGGAGCATTTTTTCTTATCTTGGAATCCATTGAGATTCTTTGGATAATGGCAGGATATAAATGTGACAAATTAAGTTTTCATTTGTCAGCATTGTTCAGAGGTGCTTTGGTATATATTTAAGTTTTATTAATTCTGTTATACTCTTCTGCTCTGTGTTGGTATGACACACTTTAAAAGTTATTCATTGACAATTTGTGAATACTCAGATTAAAACAATTAGGGTCTCCAGAAGGAATGTGCATTTATCATTTTCAAGGGCCACTTTGTAATAAAGTATACTGGTACATGTTGGATTGCCCTGATATACTGCTCTAACCAGAAAAAATACTTAGCACAAGCAACATACCGTACTTCTCAAAACAACGTGACAGCCTATCCATATTCTCCCAAAGGCTCAGCTCAGTTGCTCCCTTGAGCTGTGCATATTGTGCTTATTGAAACATTACTTTTGCTAGGATTGTTAATAGAATGAATGAATCCTAACCAGTGGTGGGTTTCAAATTTTTTTAGGTATGACCTGCTTTGTGGGAATGGTTTGCCAGCCATGTGACTGGGTGGGAGTGGCTTGCCAGCCATGTGACTGAGTGGACGTGGCCAACTTGTAAAATGTTATGAAACTTACTTAACAACGTTCTTGTTTAGCAACCAAAAAGTTGGCTCAGAAACTCTGACATTTGAAGCACGCAAGTCTTAAAGCTGTCAAGTTACAAGACCCTTGCACCCCTAACTCTTTAGAAAAAAAAACCCAGGGGTGTTCAAACTTGACAGCTTTAAGACTTGTGGACTTCAACTCCCAGAATTCCTCCTTCAGTCATGTTGGCTCAGGAACTCTGGCATTGAAGTGTGCAAGTCTTAAAGCTGTCAAGTTACCATTGCACCCCTGACCCTTTAGAAAAAAAAACCCAGGGGTGTTCAAACTTGACAGCTTTAAGACTTGTGGACTTCAACTCCCAGAATTCCTCCACTCGCTCTTCATCTTGATGATGTGTGGACGGGCGGGGGGGGGAGTGAGCTGGAACCGGTTCTAAATGGCACTGTAGATTTGTGGAACCTCTTCTATAGAAGAGGTTAGAACTGGCAGGAACCCACCCCTGATCCTAACCCTATCTCCAGTGCTTCGGGAGTGGTTTATTCATGTCAATGCACTTTGTGAAGTACCTCTTCAAATGCTTTGCAACATCTTGACATGCACTTGAATGACACACTGAACTGGGAAGAGCCAAACTGATACTGACTTATTGTTACTGACCTATAAAGACCCGAATAGCTCAGAATCGTACTATACAAGATTATACAGCATTCCATGTAGGCACTTTGTTAAAGATGGTCATCCAAGCCATGTGTGACCAAAATGCATTTAATAATGCCTCAAAGAAGACTCTTATTTATATTTAACTTTCCACTGAATATATGTTAGATATCTATAATGCAGATTTTCAAATGATTAGTAAAATGGGATTTGTTTACATAGACAATTAAAAATATTTTAACACATTAAAAAATAAGTAAGGGATATTTTAGTGACCCCTTAGAAGGAGGATTTTGTACAGTATGGGCTTTATTTTGTAACTACCTGATGGGACAGCAGTTTATTTTTTTTTATTTTTTTTCATCAAGTTTGTATTTTTTTTTTAATATGTACGTATGTATTCATATCAATTAGTCGGGCCAATTGATGGAGTAACAGCTCAGACTCAGTTGTAAGGCTATACTAATAATCCTACCATTGATTTATATACATTTATATTATTTGATAAGTTTAAATATTTATAAATATAAATTTGTACAAATTTGGTGTGTGTACACACACACACACACACACACACATTTATATAATGTATATATATATATCAGTGGTGGGTTTCAATTTTTTTTGGAACCTCTTCTGTAGGTGTCGCCTGCTTTCCAGGTCCACTGGTGGAACCTCTTCTAACCGGTTCAATAGATTTGACAAACCGGTTCTACCGAATAGGTGCAAACTGGTAGGAACCCACCTCTGATATATTTATATATATAAATTTCTAGGTTGAATCTCTTCTTAACCAGTTTGCATCCATTATTTCTTGTCTGGCCTTCAGGTGCCTTGGAAAATAGCTTGACCCTTTTCTCTCTGTGGCAGCCCCTCAAATATTGGAACACTGCTATCATGTCTCCCCTGGTCCTTCTCTTCACTAGACTAGCCGTGCTCAGTCCCTGTAACCGTTCTTCATATGTTTTAGCCTCCAGTCCCCTGATCATCTTTGCATATGTAGTGTATATGTGGTGGTGAGGCAGTGGCATTGTTACCCTTTTCTCTAAGCCCTTCATGTGAATTATAAAACTATACCTATCAGTCCTTCAGTAACAGATTGAACTGAAATGATTTTTCTCAAGTACTGTTCTCGTCTTTAGCCAGAGTCTCAGCAAATGAACAATTTTCCATTTAGGATCAAATATTCCTGTATATACCTTGTAATAATTAGTTTCTCAATCTTTTTCTTGCAGCAGTGTAGTGCACCAGAGACAAGATAAGTCTCTTCTCAGATACAGGGGGAGTTTGCAGTTATGGATTATTTATAACTGTAGCTGGTTGAATCCTTGTCTTTTATGAAATATATCTTACTTCAGAATTAGAAGGACCCCTATATGTAATACAGTCCAGTATCTCATTCAATGTAAATATCCATATAATGCAGACTGACACATGATTTTTAGCCTGAAGGGGGTTCATATAGAATCAAATAACAATGATTCTAACATTTAATTGGAATAGATCAAACAATTATTATATCTTACATTCAGGGGTGATTTAGGACAGGTGTCTGCTTCCATGCGATAACCTTTCAGAGTACTATCATATACCTACTTAGGATCCAATTTTCAAGGCTCTGGATTTCCAGTTCCATTAATCTGTCTTTGTGGAAATTACTTCTAGTTCCTGATCACCCTAGCTATGCTGCTTCAACTTTTTCCAATCTCCTTTATTTTCTCTTTCCTGGAAGTCATCCACTATTCCACCCAGTTTTGTGTCATTTACAAATTTTATAAACATACTGGCCAATAATAAAAATATTGAAAAATACAGAGTACTGTACTGAATGTTATAGCATTTTATTCATATTCTTACAAACTATTGTTAAACACTCTTTGAATACAATTTTTGAACTACTTTATACCCAGCTAATTATCAGAGCATCGTGCTCTCAGTTTAACTATATTTCTAATCAAGACGCCATTTTACTTTGAAAATGTTTTCTGAAATCAAAATACATTAAGAAAAGATTTTTTTGGCAAATATTTGCATCATTACTCTTCAATTAACACACAAAATCAATTTTTTCTGCCCTAGGCAGAGGATTAAGTTAGGTGGCCCTTATTGCATCCTCTTACATTTATAGCCCTTGAGAAAATATCTAGGGGAATCACAAGTCAAACTCAAATGGAGGATTTGTCAATTTAAGCAGCAGATTTGCATACATACCATACTGTCCTATGCAAATAGCACCCCCCCGCCAGTTATCATAATTTTATTTTGTGATAACTACAAATTACTTAATACTTAATTTCTGATCTATTTCTCAACCTTGGCTGACATTTATGAGTAGGCTTTGTATTTTCCTATAAAAATCTATAATGATAGGTACTTGCATAGATGTGTCTTTTTCAGGAGTATAATAAATGTGTGAAAAGCAGTTATGAGTAAATTAATCTTTACTTAAATATGGATACTTTTGAAATTGAGAATTCTTTGTTTATTCAGATAATTATATTAACTTGTTCTGGTTAGAACTGTAGTCTGTGAGTAAATGGAACTGTAAAAAAAGCAAAACAAAACATTAAAAAAACAACACCTCACCTGTCCTTCATTGGTTTGAGGTCAGTCTTTCAAAATAGCTTTGTGAAGTGATACAGCTTCTAAACTGTGGAAGACAACAGCCATGTTACTTCACTTTGCTGGAAGAAATATCCCTTTCCAAAGAAAGGAAATGACTTTTAGAAAGAAAGAAAAGCACCTGGCCTCTGGACTCAGAGAAGACAGAACATACTAATTCTAACTTTGATGGAAATAAGTATATTTGGCTTTGTCTCACTCTTTCATCCCACTTTCTTAACTGTAAGCAAAGGGCAAACATTCATAGTCTTTGGAGTGTTTCTTTTTTTAAAAAGCTTAATTTCCTGTAATTTATTTCATCTGAGTCATAGATACTATATTTTGAATTGCTGCATTTTCTCTTGCCACCTCCTTGTCCATTACTCAAACTATAATCTTTTGGCAATACAATAAATGAAAGAAGCATAAAAATAACTGGACAGTTTTATAACAATATATGAATTGATTTAGTGTCAAGTGAACATGCACCCTTATTCTTCAAATGTGTTAGTAAATGTAAAAATATTGTGCTATCCCATTGCCCTTTAGGATAAGAAGAGAAGACTGGTTCACAGTATATTCATGTTAAGACTGACGTCGATGCTGGCTTGAAAGACTCTCAGTTCTATTCTATGATGAACTCATGTGCATAGGAGAATGAAGTTTGCTGGTCACTTACATATAGCTTGCCCTGCCAATTTGGAATGTGTGCATCTGTGTGCTTTTGTCTTTCATGATTCTGGATTAGGATATAGTTTTTCCCCTGATTATTTAACTGGTGCTCTTTCCTATGGGTGTTCATTGCTAGAAAGCTCTAGTGTTTGTTTCTTTTCCTGGATATACCTTTTGTAGAAAGTCAGCACCACCCTCCTAAAAGAATGAAATATTTTGAGGAATATTTAAAAAGGCAGAATATTATATTTCCCTAAATGAGAAATGGAGAAACATGTTTTTAGAGGCAGAAAACAATCCCCACTTTCCTTAAAAGCCCACAGCAGATGTCAGCACTTAAGAGATAAAGAGCTTATTGAAAGGAGCCAAGTATCTAGGTAGCTCTATTCATAAGCAAATGCTATCCCTCAAGATCCAACCCAGGAAAAAGCCATTAAACCATAATAGGAATTGCCACAAGTCCCTTCATTACATCACTCTCATAAACCTCAACCAAACTTAGCTCAGACAAACACCTAGGATTTGTACTTTGCCTATAGAGCCAGCTGTGACCCCTACATAACCCCTACATGGCCCCATAGGAGTCTGACAACAGGCAATAGGATACATGTTCTTGCACAGGAACAGGACGCTTAAGTGCAAAGCCCAAGAGAAGGTATAACCCCCTCCTCTCAATTTCATGTGGTCAGCTGCACCAGAGCCCATGTGGTTCTGCTTCATCATTAAACCATTTTTCTAATCAGCTTCCATGTTTCCAGTGTCTTCTTCCCAGCTTGGAACTGAACCAGATGGATATTTCTTCCAACACTTTTAAATGGTATGTAGATGAAGTTTATTTCTATGTGTGCCTTGATGACAGTTTTGTGAGAATGCCAACTTAGCATTTTTTTAAAAAAAATATCGTTTGATCTAAAATGTCAGCAGTTTTCCATTTGAAATTGTGGTTGGATTTTCTGTTTATTGAGATATTAATTAATTAATTATTGTAATAAATAATAATCACTGACAAAGTAGGCCATGAGCTGCTGGAGTTAGCCTGCAACAAGATAAAGTGGGCTACCTAAAATAGACAAAAGTGACCTAACATGGAAACGTGTGTTTCAGAAGTGGAGCACAAAACCTCAAGTGGTGGTCACTTTTTCCAGTGAATTGTGAATTGAGTGAGGGTATCTGTTTTTGTCCTGCAGAAATAGCAGTTGCCTGCTATTCTGGTGATGGTGAATTGGGCAGTGAGAATAAGCCTTAGGTGAAAGTGGAATCACAGGGATGGAGACAGAGATTCAAATGAAATCAGCTTTTTATTATAGTTATAGACCAGAATAAAGTGTATTCAAATTTTCCTTTATGCTTTGATCACAAGAAAATTATCCCAAGCAATTGGATAATTATTATCCAGTTTCCAGTCTGCCATTTTTAGGTAAGGTGGCTAAGAAATTTAATTATTGTGAAGAATATTGGAGATTATCAAATATTTCTTCCAGTCTGGTTGCAAGCTCTCAGTGAGATAGGCACTGAGACTGTATTTATTGTTCTTGTTGATAAAGTGATGAAACTAGGACAATCATCAGCCATATGTCTTGACCTCTCTCTGAAAGATGTTATCCCAGTACTTACAGGTTCCTAGGATCCAGATCTACATCTAGGTGAGATATAGCTATGGAATCAGAAACCTTCTGATACCAGGGAAATTCCAGCTGTAACTTTGGACATGACTTTACAATTCCATATAATTGTTTTATAACTTGGAGGTTCTCTTGAACTTATAGCTCTTGCTTGAAGACAAGTGACAACTGTGATTAGAAGGCCCATTCCACATCTTCATTTTGCATGATTTTTCTGGATCAGGAGGCCCTGATCATGCTCATTTTTGCCTTAATACTGCTGTGCGCTTGGAGACCACACAGAGGTTTTACCTGGTACAGAATATGGAAGCTCATCTTACAATTATGAGACCTTCTAGGTTTACCCATGTAATACAGAAGCAGCAAGAAATGCACTGATTATCAGTTACCTACCTAGAGATGAAAGAGAGAGAGGACAGAGAGAAAGAGGAAGGGCGGGTAGAGGGAGGGAGGGAGAGAAGTATGGCCGGCCTAGCTTTGATTCTGACTTCTGGTTCCATCTTTTCAAACTTTTCAGACTGTGGTACTGTTTATCAAAACCAGTTCTCTGCAGACAGGTGGGATTCTTCCACTCTTAGTCACGGAAAATTTGCTATGGACGCATCTGAGAATATCCTAAAACAGAATACTGAGGTGGGGGGAGAATGTTGAATACACTTAGCCATCCACATCTACTCCGTGCTGCTCTTTAGGGATATCCATAGCAAACTTTCTAAGTAACTAAAGGTCAAAGGAACCCATCTGTCTCCAAAGAATTAAGAAGAAAAATAACCTTCTATCCATGGGAGAGGAACCCGAAAAATCACAGTCTGTAGGGCTGTACAGGTAGTCCTCGACTTGTGAACACAATTGAGCCCAAAATTTGTGTTGCTAAGTGAAACATTTGTTGTGCATTTTGCCCTTTCTTGCCACAGTTGTTAAGTGAATCACTGCAGCTGTTAAGTTGGTAACATAGTTGTTAAGTGAATCTGGCTTTCCCATGATGTTGCTCATCAGAAGGTAATCACATGACCCTGACAAACAGCAACAATCAGAAATTGCCAAGGGTTTGATTTTTTTGATCACATCACCAATGGAGATGCTGCAATGGTCACAAGTGTGAAAAATAGCAATAGCACTTAATTATATACCACTCCAATGTATTTTTCAGCACTCTCTGAACAGTTTACAACATCAGCATATTGCTCCCAACAATCCAGGTCCTCATTTTACTGACTTCCCAAGAATAGAAGGTTCATTCCACCTTGAGATGATCAGAACCAAACTGGCAGTGAGCAGAATCAGCTTGAAATACTGCATTCTAAGCACTGTACCACCCTATATAAATCACAATGTGCCACAATTCCCATTCTTAAAATATCACTTCTGATTACAGTACACAAAAGTAGTAGAATTCTTAGAATTCTCAGGATCTAATTGCAAGCAGAGTTAGCCTGTAATATCACATTCTAACCATTGCGCCACCACAGCTCTTAAAAATGGTTATGAGACCTTTTTTTTTTCAGCCCCACTGTAACTTTGATGGGCACTAAATGAACTGTTGTAAGTCGGGGACTACCGGTATTTTCTGTGGTTTCTGTTTATCTAATAAATTCAGGAAAGGAGGGATCTCTCCAGATTTCTTTTTTTCAAAAAAATATAATCTTCAGGATGAGCCATCTCAGTCTTGTCCCTTACTTTTTTGGAAAAGCATTTTAAATTAACTTGGTTCCCCAACACACACCCTTTTTTTTTTGGCAAGCCATTAAAACCTGAGAGTGTTTTTTGCAGAGCCTTGGACTACATTGGTAATAAGGAGACCATCCCAATAAGGGTGTAGCTGTTCCTCAGGAACACTGTTGCTTAATTTTGTTATAATGTTGGCTTATATGTTTATTGGAAATTGGTGTTGTCATTATTGTAAGAATAGAATAGAATTTTATTATTAGTATGCCGCCCTTCTCCGGGAGGACTCAGGGCGGCGAACAATTCAAGGGGGAAAAAGGGGAACATAAAAAACAAAATACAAATAATAAAAGTAAACAACAGTCATACAACCATACATGTTGAGAGGGGAGGGAACTCATCACCCCCAGGCCTGCCGGCAAAGCCAGGTTTTGACGGCTTTTTGGAAGGCCTGGAGAGAGGTGAGGGTCCGAATCCCTGCGGGGAGTTCATTCCAGAGGGCCGGAGCTGCCACAGAGAAGGCCCTCCCCCGGGTAATAGCCAGGTGGCATTGGCTGGTAGATGGCACCCGGAGGAGGCCAACCCTGTGAGATCTAATGGGTCTGTGGGAGGTAATTGGCAGCAGGCGGTCTCTCAAGTACCCAGATCCAATACCATGAAGGGCTTTATAATTTACTACTAGCACCTTGAAGCGTATCCGGAGACTGCTCAGTAACCAGTGCAGCTCGCACTTGACTCTTATTGGATTGAGTGGCATATAAGCCATAGCAAAGAAATAAATATTTCTGTGAAACGTCTAGTCTTCTCAACATCAGTAGTGCCTTAAACAGTTGTACATATGGTAGCCTCAAGGAAAAGACCATGGTTCTATCTCCATCCTATGATACTCCACTGTGACGTGCTTCCCTGCGGCTGCTGATAGATAGATAAGAAGACTTCGTCCTGCAGTGGATTGATTGATTCAGGCTAGTGATGAGAATAATAACAACAACAATAACAACAACAACATTCATTGAATGTCCCTTCCAGTTAGTCCTTTATTTAGAATAAAAATGACACGAGAGCTTTAGGAGTAGTGACAACAGATGTGAAAGATCTTCTCCCATTTATATCACCAGAATAGAGAATATATCCAGCTAGATTTATTGGCAATAGAATTAGGCAGTGGCTTTTGTGGAGCAAGGAGGGAAAGTTATAGTGTGCGCACAAGTGCTACTGTTATGCATCCCATTGCCTGGGATGGTTATGGTATTTGCATCATAACCACCACAGCTCTGTGACTCATGGATTCTAGACAGGGCTTCTTCATTATATACGTAAGTACATTGTGTACATAATTAATCTAATTGGAAGCCATATATGGTCCTAATTATATTTTCTTTTTTCAATTTCCAGGATCTCTTTTCAATTAAACATCCAAATTTCGGTGGTACAATTGTCAAAAATTGGCAGCATAATTTGTGAAATGAGGTGATGAAGCACCCATAACATCTGAGGGCAAACTGTTCCACTGGTTAATTGTTCTCGCTGTTATGAAGTTTCTCCTCAATTCCAGCTTACTTCTTGCCTTGATTAGTTGCCACCCATTGTTTCTCATCCTGCCCTTGATTGACTTCTTTTATCTGCACGTTACATTGGTGTTATAGGCAGTGACGTGCAGTCAGGGGAGGCAGGGGAGGCAGAGCCTCACCACTGTCGTCATGAAAAGAAAAAAAATGTAAAAGGAAAAAGGCTGAGCTAGTTGCTGCCGGAGCAGAGGTAGGTTCCTACCAGTTCACACCTATTCGGTAGAACCGGTTCGTCAAATCTACCGAACCGGTTAGAAGAGGTTTCACCAGTGGACCCGGAAAGCAGGCCACACCTACAGAAGAGGTTCCAAAAATTTTTGAAACCCACCACTGGTCCTTGGATATGATTATTCTACACTATCATGCTCATATTTATAAAACTCAGTGCCTCTGTGAAAAGTAAGGATGACTACTGCATTTGTGGTGCAATCAGAACATTGCGTGTGTTGAAGTTCTTTTAACGCAAACCAAAGATACCTTTTAAAAAACAAGTTTACATCATATTCTTATGCATGCCAGTGCTGTGTGTGAGGTAATTTAAGGTGGTTCTGACAAGTGTCATCGGCATCTTCATATCCGGTCACATGGGTGACAAGCCACTCCCATCCGGTCACATGGGCAGCAAACCACTCCCACAAAGGAGGCCACACCCACAGAGTAGGTTCGAACAATTTTTGAAACCCACCACTGTGCCGGAGTCACAGTGGATGACTCTGCTTAGTGCTTTAAAAAAGCCTCTAAAAAAGTGCTACCACATTTCTTGAAACAACAGATTTTGGAGCTAGAGCTTTGAATTTGAGGTAAAAATAGTAGAGGTACACATCTTTCTTAGTGAGGAAAAAATATCCTGAACTATTTAGACTAAGTCAGAGGCAAACTATAACAGAACCCTATATTAAATTCCTAAATAAATGTTGATATTTAGCACTACATTCAAAAAATTTTAAATAACAAAAGAGGGGCCAAATAGAAATAGTATATTTTATGGAATAAACAATGACAAAGTTGAGGGTGGAAACAGATTTCAAGGGAAAAAATTATTCATTTGTGCACAAAATTTGCTTGTGTCATCATGGCTTAAATTCATTTATGGAAACAAATCTACCTTTGCAGTCAAACCTCTGGAAAAATAGGTTTATACCTTATTACAAACATTTGGTTGCAACTTACCATGGTTTCTATAGGAAAATCAGATATATTTTACCAGCATTGTAAAAATTACAAAGTATTTTTTATGTGATGTTTACAGTGATTGTATGTAATGATCAGCAAGGGAAAATTCTGTTCATATTCAATTTTCAGCAATATTTTCAATGGGACTATACTGAGAAAATGTTTTTTTCTTAATTTTTAAATTAATAAACCGTAGATAAATAATGGTAGAATGGTGTTAGCTGTTGAATTCTCTATTGGATTCCTCTATTAAAAATAACACTTTGATATTTATCTTGCTCTAAACAACCAAATCATATCTTTATTATACTGGCTACTTGGTTCTCAGGAGCACATTATGAAAGAATAGTTATTAAAAGGAGAAGCATATTTACTCTGGCCTTTTAACAACATTTCAGAAAGCAACTGAAATATTCTGTGCAAACATTTGACAAGATTAGACAAACCATTCAAGGCTTAAGTGAACCTGTTGCTGACAATAAAAGCGGCAACAATGAAAACATGAGAAGTTAAGTATAGTACTTTCCCTAAACAAACAAAAGGATAGACATACTTAAGTCAACAGCAATAGCCCTAGTAAATAGCTTTTCCAAGTTCCATTTAAGTGATCATATTACTTAAAAAGCAAAACTGAACATCTTTATATCTATAACCAGTGACGTGAAGTGAGGTTTATGGCTGGTGAGGCAAAAAGAAAGAAAGCAGCTTCTTACACTTGCTTCAGAGGTGGGTTCCTACCAGTTCGCACCTATTCGGTAGAACCGGTTCATCAAATCTACCGAACCGGTTAGAAGAGGTTCCACCAGTGGACCCGGAAAGCAGGCCACACCCACAGAAGAGGTTCCAAAAAATTTTGAAACCCACCACTGGTCCTTGGATATGATTATTCCACACTATCATGCTCATATTTATAAAACTCAGTGCCTCTGTGAAAGGTAAGGATGACTACTGCGTTTGTGGTGCAATCAGAACATTGCGTGTGTTGAAGTTGTTTTAACGCAAACCAAAGATGCCTTTTAAAAAACAAGTTTACATCATATTCTTATGCATGCCAGTGCTGTGTGTGAGGTAATTTAAGGTGGTTCTGACAAGTGTTGTCGGCATCTTCATATCCGGTCACATGGGCGGCAAGCCACTCCCATCCGGTCACATGGGCAGCAAGCCACTCCTACAAAGGAGGCCACACCCACAGAGTAGGTTCGAACAATTTTTGAAACCCACCACTGACTTGCTTATATTTTTTTAAAAAAACTTGGCTAGTCTGTCATTCTTAGCAGGGCAATTCACATGAGCTCATTAGAAAACTGACTGACAACCATTCTTTTGAAACAAGGAGAAATTATTCTTAGTGAATCTCCTTTTGGGAGTGAGATTAAAATCCTGGCAATCCGTTTTATTATTTTAAAGGAGTGCCATCATTACAACTTTCCTTTGTGTGACACTCCTTAATCCCTCTGGCCACAATGTATGAACTTGACAAAGTCCACTCCTGTCAGTGATAGTCAACATTATTTTCCCCTGGCAAGAAAGCAGTCCTCTTACTAACTCTGTTGAGCATTGCATGCTCACAGGCACAATTCTGTCTAAGTCAGGGAAATATATGTGCATTCATGATGTCTTATGAGCAGCAATTAGGTTCAACCCTGGGCTAGAGAAAACATTGCTCGAAACACATTTTCCTAGGTTATTGCAAGAGCACTTAGATTTATTTTAAAAGCATTTAACAGTGCTTTTACAGACCTGTCTAAGTGGTTTACAGAATCAGCACATTGGGTCCTCATTTTACCAACCTCAGAAAGATGGAAGGCTGAGTCAACCTGTAGTTGGTGAGAATCGAACGTCCGAACTGCTGGCAGCCGGCAGAATTAGCCTGCAATACTAACCATTACCACCACAGCTCTTTACTTACAGTCTCCAAAGTTTTGGACTGGATCTGACCCTACTCAGGTCAGGTTGGATGTGGATCAGTATATCCAGAGAAGGCATTCCCTGAATGGAATGACCAGGACCTCACATTTCCAGGCCTGGTTGAAATGGGCTGCCTTGCTAGCAGTGAACATCAATGGGATGCTGCCAATGTTCCCTGGAAAGATTAGCCAACGTCCCTCTGAATTTCTGAGGTAAAAAGCAGAAGGAGCAGCTTTTATGCAATTGGAGGGCAATCATATTCAAAGGGACAAAAAGAAGAGCATTGAAGAAAGAGGTCTGCAGAGGGAAGTGTGCATATGCAAATCAATGAATGTTGAATACAGAGATGCCTTCTCAACATGCAAAGCTTAGTTCTCTGTTGTGGTCCAGCAGGAGCCGTTGGAGCTGCCACCAGACTCCGACAGCGAGGAGCCCTATGAGCTCTGGAGGATGTGGAGGACCCTGGACAGGGTTCAGACTCCAAGCAGGGGGCAGAGATGCTGGTTGGCCACCAGGAGGCACCTGAGCCTTGGACCAGTGGGGAGGAGACAAGGGAGAGTGAGCCAGACGCCAGCAGTGAGTTGTTCCTGGGTGCCCAGCACCGAAGAGCTAATAGCATCAGGAACAGTTGCACAGTTACAGGAGGTAATTGCACTCAGCTGGTGGTCATTAGGCTCCCATCCAGACTATAAAAAGACTGCTTGTGCACACACCCCTCTTGCAGAAGTCAACGCCGGAACTAATGTCGGAGAACATTATGGTGAGCTTGGCAGGCTGGATTGCTGCCAAGCCTTAACTGTGCTGGATTGCTGCCCAAGCTTTTCTGTGCTGGTTTGCTGCCAAGGACCTGTCTGTCTGTTAATTAAATGCCGTAACTTATCTTTGGCTCGGAGTGTGTGTTGATGTGGGACGAGGCGGGTCAGAACAGTTCTCTATGCTTGGGGCTTGGAAGCAGCAGTGCTGACATTACTCTGTCCTTTCTGTTCCCCTCAGACATCTGTTATACTTCTTTGCAAAAATGTACCCCCTTGAACATCAGCTGCTTACAATGCCGTTAGTCCTCGACTTACAACAGTTTGTTTAGTGACCATTTGAAGCTAGAACAGCACTGGAAAAAGTGACTTATGACCATTGTTCACACTTAAGACCATTACAGAATCCCCATGATCACATAATCAAAATCCAGATGCTTGCCAGCTGGTTCATATTTATGACAATTACATTGTCCCAAGGTCATGTAGTCACGTTTTGCGACCTTCTGGAAAGCAAAGTCAATGGGGAAGCCAGATTCACTTAACAACTGTGTTACTAAGTGAACAACAGCAGGGATTCCCTTGACTACTGTGACAGCAAAGGTCGTATAATGGGGCAAAACAGCTGTCTCATTTAGCAACGGAAATTTTAGGCTCAGTTGTAATGTGTAATTTTTGTAATTTTAATAGATTTGTACGCCGCCCAAGTTGTGGTTGTAAGTTGAGGACTACTTGTACCTAGAGCAGAATACGATCAGCTGCAGAGAACGCGTGGGGAAGAAGCAAGGCTTTTGGTGTGTAGGTGAGTAATGGCTGCTGCATAGCCATGCAGAGGCACAGCTTAGCCTTAAAGAAACTTTGCTCAAAAGATACCCAATAGAATTATCAGAACCTGATTTTGTCTTCTTTCTTTTTTGTTCATTCATGCTTTCACTGCTTATATCTTTGCATTCTATCGTTGTGTGATATTTGCTGAGTTGGAAGTCGGCACTAGCATGAATTCACTTCTGATAAGACATAAAATCCTATTCTTGTTCCCTGAATGCTGTTGTACGGGTTTTAATTTGGAGTTTTCATAATGACTGACGATATTGCTGTAGTTCCCACTTGGAAATTATTAAAAGCTTTCTGTTCTCTGAGTTCAACTGTGATTTAATTTTCCCATGGTTACTGATTTTTGGATTTTATCTGGAGGGAAAAGTGCAGATTTCTGCAATATGTTGGCTCTTTGCTCGAGAAGGCAACAAGGAAGAACATCAGAGCAAGTAGCATCAGAGAAGGCTGGAACATAGAAATGTGTTGTGGCCCGGCAGGAGCCGTTGGAACTGCCGCCAGACTCCGACAGCGAGGGGTCTTATGAGTCGGCCTTGGAGGAGGTGGAGGACCCTGGACAGGGTGTCGACTCTGAGCAGGGCAAGGAGAGATTTGTTGGCCACCAGGTGGCAGCAGAGCATTGGATCAAAGGGAATGTTCATGAAAACTCCCGAGAGTTGTATCAGGATGCATGCAGGCGCAGGGCTACTCAGCGTAAAGAACAACGGAGTAACTACAGGAGGTGATTACGAACAGCTGATGCTGATCAAGATCCCCTCCTGCTGATAAAAGAGACTGCTGGTGCTGGTGCCACGCCCTGGTTGCAGAAGTCAACGTTCTCATTCTTGTTCATGTTCACAAAACGAGAGAAGCCAACTTGGATAAGTGGCTTGATAAGAGAAGCCGGGCTTGCAGTGTTGTGTGAGTTATAGGACTTTCTGCCAGAGCTATTATCTTTGTTTATTTGGGCTTGCAGCCAACAAGAGCTTGGACTGATTAAAACATTCTTTTGTACGTCTGTTTGGCTTTCGTTCCTGGACGGAGAAGGGGGGGGGTCAGAACAGAAATGGGAAACTTTTTACAAGATATATCAGTCTGATCCTTCAAATATTTTACACGTTTTTATCCAAGAGCAAAACATATTAACCAGAACATAATACCAAATAACTGTATATAGAACTTTGCTGTTAAATTTACAATGAACGGAGTTAGATATATTTTAGGGCAGATTTAATTAGGCCAATCTCTTTCATCTCAAAAATTATTTTATCAGCAGTTTATTGAACATCCTGCATTTTGCAGCTCTGCAAAAAGCAATCCTATATAGTATATGTGTTTAATGTTCCTTCATCATAAAAAAGTCAATTAAAGTAAAGAATAAGTTTACAAAGTAGAAATGGTATCATTCTCCAATTACCCGCTATTAGCAATTCTTCACAACTCTTTCTGGTTGTAGTAAGAATACGTGTTACTATTCTTTGTCTTGTATTTGTATCAATTTAGACAATTAGTTTTTAGGTTAGCTGATACGATGAGTTGGAATCACAACGTGGCTTGAATTGGTTTATATATATTACATATTTAAAGGAAGTATTACTACATTTTTCTTTAAGCTCATATATGTCATTCTGTAGGTCTCTCTTCTAACATCCTTAATAATTACATTTTTATTGTGTCGTGTTTTGTCTATTAGTGACTAATTGCTCACTTGAGAAGAGGCAGAACTCTAGGACATAACAAGAAACTAAAAGTCAAGAAGAAGAAAATGTATGTTTTGTTTTCTTTGGCCTGCGAGTTTCCATCTTTTGTCTGATAATAGTATACGATTTCATTGATGTAATCTCAGCATTATTTGATTTAAAAGGAGACATTATGATCTAAATCAACTGGATTTAGAAAGAGATTTGTTGAGATTCATTTCACACATTGCTATTCTGTGATGCGTTTTCCAAACACAACATACCTATTCCATTTCACTTTGTGGCAACTTCCATGTAATTCAGGTCATTTTAATTGGCTTCCACCCGAGCCTGAAGCCATTGATGGCATAGAGGCAGAATATGTAACTTAAATATTGATGGCCAAGGTTCTCCCAATTCCCAAATTCAATGATATATTAATGGGGTTGTAGAATATGGTTTAAACTGTTTACACCAGGTTTCTACCTTAAACCATCTTCATTACTTTAAAAAAAATCCTTCTAAACAACAACAAGAAAATGTGTCAAGGTGTTTTTTCCCCTGATCTATGATCAAATGAATGCAGGGGAATGTAATTATATTCAGCTAAGTTGATGCCAGCCATCCAAGTAATACAATGTCTGCATATTAAGGATTTATATTCCTATGGATGTAATGACCCTCCATCAATCTCTTCTGTGATCACCATGTTGTAGTGTGAAATGGGGGCTTGCATAATGCCTGTTATATTGGAGGGTGACCAGTATAAATTATTAAATCTGTTTGTCTGGCCTGCAGTTATATCCCTTTAGGATCTTTGGCCTGCCACACACTCTATTATTTCATTATGCTGTTTCATTAGTGTAGTAGTTGGGAGGGGGGGAAGAAAGGAGTAGAATTGTGGAATGTGTTGTTGTCATTCTTTTCTAGAAGCCCAAGGTCATCTTTTGTCTCCGCACCTCTGCACCTGACCAGAAGCAGCTGGGTGGAGATGCCAGCATGGGCGAAGAAGATTGGACCATGTGATGGATTTATGGGTGTGGGGATAAGATCATGAACTTTCAACTGGGAATGTCAGCATTCCAAATATCATGCAGAATTAAATCAGAGTCCAAGGCAGAGCTATCCTTAAAGTTCCAATTTAATAAGACAGACATGTTGGTAACTTCCAGAATTGGGATTCCACAGCCGTTGCCAACATGTCTGTCTTATTAAATTGGAACTTTAAGGATAGCTCTGCCTTGGACTCTGATTTAATTCTGCATGATATTTGGAATGCTGACACTGTTGGTGAAATACAATGAACAAAGATGGATGGATTGGCATTACCACTGTTGCATTCTAATTTCATGGATCACATGGAAATGTTATGGAGATGTTTTTCAGTGTATTTTTCCCTCCAAGGCAAGAACAATTCAATTCTTTACGTTGGGGGGGGGGATCTAGAGTTTAATCAATTTATTTATATAACCTTTAAAATTATTTAAATGGTCCATCTAAAAAATATTGCCAGGCAGCTAGTGGACTAAATGTTCTTAAGGCTCTATAGAAGCATGACAAAAATTCATCAGGGTAAAATTATTATTGTGCAGGTGAAAAGTCAATATTTCATTGGGAATTACAAAAGATGCCTGAACAATCAGTATGTTCTTCATATTTTCCCATTTCACTTATGTTGAGCTCTTATTCAAGCAAGCTGAAATTCAAGCAATTTGATGCACAGAATATGAAAATGAGACAGAAAAAGACTTTGCATTTATAGAAACTGATGGTACAGAATCATAACTGTTATTGCTAAGGATTCCAAGACACATAGCATCTCAATGAAGAGAAAAGAAAAGCAGAGTACAATAGTTAATTAGAAACTTACTTAATATAAACATTGTGACAGATACATTAGAAGTGGGGTTAGATTTCTTTTCTCAGCACATATGCTGTATAAATAAGGAGAATCCAGCCTAACTGACCTTTGCCATTTTCTTTCTCCTGCTTCTGACCTGACATGCCATACCTGGCTGTTCTGACCCCCCTCATCCCACACCAAAACACTCCAAGCAAAAGATACTTTATGGAATTTATTCAAGGACAGACAGGTTCTTGGCAGCAAACCGGCACAGATAAGCTGGGGCAGCAATCCAGCACAGAGAAGCCCTGGCAGCAATCCAACCTGCCAAGCTCACAATACTGGTCATCAAACATTAGTTAATGCGTTGACTTCTGCAATAGGGGCCTGTGCACAAGCAGTCTTTTTATAGTCTGGAGGGGAGCTTAATGACCACCAGCTGAGTGCAATTACCTCCTGTACTTGCACAACTGTTCCTGACGCCTATTAGCTCTTCGATGCTGGGCATCCAGGAACAACTCACTGCTGGCTTCTTGATCACTCTCCCTAGTCTCCTCCCCACTGGTCCAAGGCTCAGGCACCTCCTGGTGGCCAACCAGTCTCTCTGCGCCCTGCTCAGAGTCGGAACACTGTCCAGGGTCCTCCACATCCTCCAGAGCCGACTCATAGAGCCCCACGCTGTCTGAGTCTGGTGGTAGCTCCAATGGCTCCTGCTGGGTCACCACACCTGGCCTTTGCCAGGCAGCTGCTAACTGCACAAGGCTTTCTTCCCCAAGTTGCTCATGGTAATTTCCTTGCAAAACCTGAACAAAATGGCCTCATGTGGCCAGCAGCTGCCTCATGAAGGAGCTGGCCAACACACCTCATCAGCAGTTGGAACAAGAAGACAGTAAAGATCAGGGATCCTTGGTGCTCTCTGAGCTTGGTTGTTTTCTTGCAGACATTTCATTACCCAAATTAAATTAACATATCAATGGCAAGCTTCATTTCAAGCCTGAGTTACAAATATTCTCCTTTATTGGTACAGCTGGGATGGGGGAGTGTAGGACAGGAGAGTGAAGGTCCACTTTCTGCAGCTTCAGGGCATGACAAGAAACTCTTTGCACTGCACTTCTGGACTTGGGCTTGTATTGTTCTGTGACCCCAGAATAAAAGGGTGTGCCAGACACCCCGAGCTTCAAAGTATTCTTTCTCCAGCTTCCCAGAACTTGCATGTACCTTCTTTACCTGGCCAGGTAAAGAAGGTACATGCCCTGAGTTTGCACTGTACTACAGCTCTGTCCCACACAATCATGTGAGCCCGTCTTGGGCTTCCCAGGGTCTCCCCCATCCCCTATGATACCCTTGAGCTCCTTACCTGGACTTCCTCTTTTTCTCACTTAATGACCTATGCATTTGGAATTACATTGGCAATTGAGACTGCCAGATTTGCTTTTGCTTAGCAAAGCAATCTCGTGATATCACACTTTACAACCACGTCACTTAGCGATGGGAATTCTGGTCCTAACTGCATTTATAAGAGGAGGTTTGCCAATTACCTCCACTAGACCGATTAGATGCCACAGATTAGGCCTCCTCCGAATTCCATCTGCCGGCCAGTGTCGACTGGCGACTACCCAGAGGAGAGCCTTCTCTGTGGCTGCTCCAACCCTCTGGAACGAACTCCCCGTGGAGATTCGAACCCTCACCACCCTCCAGGCCTTCCGCAAAGCCCTTAAAACCTGGCTGTTCCAACAGGCCTGGGGCTAAAGAACTGTTGCCCCCGTCTCGAATTGGTATGACTGCTGTGTGTTTTTAACTATGCATTGTTTTGTGTTGTTTTTTAATTTTTTGTTTGTATCCCCCTTCCCTGGTTGAGTTGTGAGCCGCCCTGAGTCCCCTTCGGGGAAAAGGGCGGCATATAAATAAAATCAACATTCAACATTTACTTGTACCCAATTTGTCAGCAAATTTAGAGGACACAACAGTGGCCACAGGATTGGAAAAGGTCAGTTTACATTCCAATTCCTAAGAAGGGCAATGCCAAAGAATGTTCAAACCATCGCACCATTGCACTCATTTCACATTCTAGTAAAGTTATGCTCAAAATTCTACACGCTAGTCTCCAGTAGTATGTGGATCGAGAACTACACATCATGAAAAAGGCAGGGCTAGATGAATCAAAAGTCCGAATTAAGATTGCTGGGAGAAATATCAACTACCTCAGATATGCAGATGATACCACTCTTATGGTAGAAAGTGAAGAGGAACTAAAGAGCCTCTTGGGTGAAGAAGGAGAGTGCAAACGTTGGCTTGAAACTCTACATTAAGAAAACTAAGATTATGGCATTCAGCCCTCTCAATTCCTGGCAAATAGACGGGGAAGAAATGGAGGTAGTGACAGATTTTTCTGGGCTCCAAGATCACTGCAGATGGGGAGTTCAGCCAAGAAATTAAAAGATGCTTGCTCCTGTGGAGGAAAGCTATGGCAAATCTAGATAGCATACTAAAAAGCAGAGACATCACCCTGCCAACAAAAATGCGTATAGTCAATGCTATGGTTTTCCCAGTTGCAATGTATGGCTGTGAAAGTTGGACCATAAGAAAGGCTGAGCGCCAAAGAATGGAGGCCTTTGAACGATGGTGCTGGAGAAGACTTCTATGAGTCCCTTGGACTGCAAGGCAATCAAACTGGTCAGTCCTACAGGAGGTCAACTCTGACTGTTCTTTAGAAGGCCAGATCCTGAAGATGAAACTCAAATACTTTGGCCACCTAATGAGAAGGAAGGACTCACTGGAGAAGAGCCTAATGCTGGGAAAGATGGAGGGCAAAAGAAGAACGGGATGACAGAGAATGAGGTGGCTGGATGGAGTCACTGAAGCAGTCGGCATGAGCATAAATGTACTCCGGGAGATGGTAGAGGACAGGAAGGCCCGGAGGAACATTGTCCAAGGGGTCGTGATGGGTCAGAAATCACTTCGCAACTAACAACAACCACCTTTACTTGCATCTGTAATTCCAAGGGAGCTCTGTGTGTGTTTGTGTGTGTGTACACCTTCAAATAGGTTTTTATTCTTGGTATCTGCTTGCATAAGTCCCTGCTGTTTTCTTGGCAGTTTCTTACAATATTTCAGTAGTGATTTGCCGTTTCCTTCTTCCTAGTGTTTATAGAGAGTGACTCGCCCAAGGTCACTCAGCTGGATTCACGCCTTAGGTGGGACCAGAACTCATTGTATCTACTCTCTAGCCTTGATGCCTTAACCATAACATCAAACTGATTCTCATTTTAAAAGAAATAAATAATGCATGAGAAGACTGGGATCAGAATTAAGAAACAACAGCTTAATTCATACAGAACCCCTTATAATGCTGAGAGGTCTGTGCAGCCCCTGCAGTTATACAAGTTAAAGCAAAAGGAGTATCCTATTGGGCTTTGACTTGTCAATATAACAAAGTGTCCTTTATCTAAGAAATGAATAAGCGCTACGTGTGCCCCTGTGGTTTATTTTATTAAGAGAAAAAAGGATGCTGGCACTCAATCATTTGTGAACAATTTTTTTTTCACCTCTGTTGCATTCAGCTTCCTTCTTTCCTTCCATTTGCCTGACTCTCCCAGGATCTAAAGTCTCAATAAATTGACTTCTGTTTACAGCTCAAGTACTCTTTTTGTCTTTGTTAATGAATATATTGTTGAACTGCTTTTATAGCACACACTCTATGAATTCCAGCATCCTGCAACTCACTCTTATTTAGAAAAGATAGCTCAGCATGTTCCAGCCTGAGGTTTTGCTGTAGCCATAAATTCCATGGAAAGAGATTCTTTCAATAAGTATTCCTTTATAGACTGAACTGATGCTTCCTTTCAGATTTTGCTTTTGGAGTGCTTTTTATGACATTTCAGATCTCCTCCACTCCTGAAGCTGGTATACTCTGTGAAGCAAACAGGTATCCAATTCTCAGTGACGTGCGGTGAGGTTTATGGCTGGTGAGGCACTGACACAGGGGTTTCAAATCTTTTTAGACTTGTGGACTTCAACTCCCCGAATTCCACAGCCAGGCATGCTCAGTTCCGATTTAAAGCAACAGCATTTGTTTTTCTCCTTTGTGAAAAAGTTTTCCTTCATTCTTTTTCTTCTCCCTCCCACTCCTTCCTCCCTCTCTCCCTCCATCCCCCCTCTCTCAAACAGACACACGCACACAGAGAAGTTGGATCCCTCTCTCACTCACTCAATCTCAAATAAACACAAACACAGAAGTTGGATTGGATATATTTTCCAATGGCTTGAAAGTAGCTCCTCTGCCATACCCCACCCCACCCACCCCCATTCCTCTGCTGCCTTCCGATCTGAGCCTTTGATTGCAGGTGGATCCACGTTGCCTTTTCAAACTTGTAATCAGTGAAGCTGGGCTTATATACTTTTATCCAGCTCTCTCTCTCTCTCTCTCTCTCTCTCTCTCTCTCTCTCTCTCTCTCTCTCTCTCTCTCTCTCTCTCTCTCTCTCTGTGTGTGTGTGTGTGTTTGAAAAGGCAACGTGGCTCTGCATGCAATCAAACTTTTTGAATTCCTCGCCCTCCCTCCGACCCACACACGTACCTTTTCCAGCTGTTTCAGAGAGGATTTCAACTCTGCTCTTGCCTGTCATCATGAAAAGAAAAAAAATGTAAAAGGAAAAAGGCATGAGCTGAGGTCAGGCTGAGCTAGTTGCTGCCAGAACCTCTAAAAAGCCTCTAAAAAAACCACCCTCTACAGGAGGCAGGAGAATGACATGCCTCATCTACGTCAGGAATTTTTTGGCTTTTAATCCTTGCTTAGCTCTGCTCGAGTGATCATAAATTCAGACTAGATGAGGCACGTCGTTTTCCTGCCGCCTCCTGTAGAGGGAACTTTTTAAGAGGCTTTTTTAAACAGTTAAGCACTAAGCAGAGTCATCCACAGTGACTCTGGCAGCAACTAGCTCAGCCTGACCTCAGCTCTTGCCTTTTTCCTTTTACATTTTTTTCTTTTCATGATGACAGTGGTGAGGCTCTGCCTCCCCTGCCTCCCCTGACTGCACGTCCTTGCCAATTCTGCCTTTTCTTCTATAAGCCTTCTAATTTCTTTTAATGTGGTGTCTTTTTGGCTGTTGTTATTTAACCTGAGCTAGAGTAGTGGCCTGCTTCTATTAAAAACAACAAAGGATCTCCAATATTGATGATGAATCCCAGTGCCCCCTCTCCCCATGTATAGAATACTAAAAAGATTAAAGTCAGTTTTGCTTGCCAAAACAGACTCTTTTAAGCAACCTTATTTATATAAGTGCAGACTTGGAGAAAACTCAACCAAAGGTCACGTAAAAGATGCCTTGATAATTTCTGACTTGCTAGAATAAGAACTTCAGAAATGAACCTTTATCCTTGTCTTGGACAAGCAACAATCTCTCTCCTCACCTAGCATAAACTCTACCACATTTTGTGAAACTGAGAAAAGGAACAGGAGGAAGAATCTGTTTATAAATGTATAAATATTAGACCAGAAACCTCATCCAGCCATCCTTCCATCCACGAGCATGTGCTAAAACCCAAAAGTCTAATCAAAAAGGTAAAAAAATACTTACTGAAACAGTTTAAATCATCTGAGTGCTCTGACAATAGAATTTGCAATTTGTGATATAATTGTTGTCTTCCTTAGTTTTCTCTATACAGTAAAGCCTTGATTTAACAGGTCATGCTTTAGCATATTTTATTTATAATAGATACATTTTCTCTTTAGTAATATCTTCCTTTTAATAATTAGAGCTTTGTTTTCTTTGGTTATATAATGGAGTTTTTCATTAAATCTTTTCCCATGTGCAAAACTACATGATCACACAATGATTTCTTATATTTATATTTTGTGAAGTCTTTTATTCTGGGCTTTGGGCTGAAAAATACATTGCGCCCCTTCCTGGATCGGGATGCTCTGTGCACAGTCACTCATGCCCTCGTCCTTTCTCGCCTGGACTACTGTAATGCTCTCTACATGGGGCTGCCCTTAAAGAGCACCCGGAGGCTTTAACTGGTCCAGAATGCGGCTGCGCGGATTATCATGGGGGTACTAGGTGCTCCCATGTTGCACCCCTTTTAGGCAGCCTGCACTGGTTGCCGGATGTCTTCCGGGTGCGATTCAAGGTACTAATTATGACCTTTAAAGCGCTCCATGGCTTAGGCCTAGGGTACCTGCGAGACCACCTACTGCCACCGGTAGCCTCCCACTGTCCAGTGTGATCCTACAGAGTTGGCCTCCTCAGGATACCGTCAGCCAGACAGTGTCGGCTAGCGACCCCTAGCGGGAGAGCCTTCTCTGTGGGAGCGCCTTCCCTCTGGAATGAGCTGCCCCCAGAGCTTCGTATAATCCCCGACCTCCGGTCCTTCCAACGCGCCCTAAAAAGTTGGCTTTTCCAGCAAGCCAGCCTGGCCTGAACAAAATAAAATAATGATTGATTATTGTTAATTTTAATCGATTTTTTAAAAATGTTATTGTTAATCTAAATTGGGTTTGTTTTTTGGATACTCTATTTTTTTAAAAAACTTTTGTAATATGTGTTTTTTTAAATGTTGTATGCCGCCCTGATTCCTTGAGAGAAGGGCGGCATATAAATCCAACAAACAAACAAACAAACAAACAAAAATCTAAAACACATTCCTCAGAGTTGGGCTGAAGGGACAAGTCTTAGTAGAAGGGTTATGGTTTCTCTGTTTCTCTGTTTAGTCAGGTGACTCTTTCTTTTATTCACTAACTCTTGGAAGGAGGAGTCTGAATTATCTCCTTTTCCAGCTTGTAACAAGAAGAAAATTATTTCCAGAGTTTGAACAAAGTAGTCTTGAATTGACTCCTGAGATGTTCTTTAGTTGACACACAATGCATTGTTGGAAGAAATGTCCATCTGGGTTCAGTTCCAGACACTGGAAACACAGAGAGTGCTTGGAAAGATGGTTTAATGGTGGACAGGACCACATGCTTTGATGTCCTGGTCAAAAAGAGCACATGGGTGAGAGAGGGAAGGAGATTTATACCCTCTCTTGGGCCCTGCCTTGGAGCTCCTGTTCCTGTGTAAGAAATGTATTCTGATTGGTTGTCAGACTTCCATGGAGTCATGCAGGGGTAACTTTGTAGGTTGTCTTGAGTCCCAGGCCTGATTGAATCTTGCTGGGTGATGATGTAATGAAGGGGCTTTGGGCAATTCCTATTATGGCTTAATGGCTTTGTCCTGGTTTGGATCTTAAGCGAGAGCTAATTCTATCAGTTATGATATTCATGTAGTTACTTACCAAGTACATCTAAAATATATTAAAGTAACCAAAATATCTTTACGATCCCAAGGCATGTCACAACATTTAGGCACCCCTATTGTTTGGAAACTAAAAGTTGAAAAATTTGACATGCCCTATGCTGTACGGGATGGGATGAGCTCCTGTCACTCACTGCAGCTTTTGCCAAAGCTGCAGTTCAAAAGCAAGCACCCAAGAGTAGATAGATGGGTACCACTTCAATGGATAACTTAATGGGGACATGAAAGAAAACCTAAACTGGGCGTTCCCCAGGCAATGGTGATGTGACACTGAAAGAGCTTTGGTTCTCCCAATATGAATGTAGTAGTACCTCTAATTGCTTTGTTTAACAGGGCTTACATATCTCAATCAAGATCATTTTCTTTACCTTTTACATCATGACTATGCCATGATGGCATGGCATCTGGTACTATATTACTAGGAATGGAAAACCAAACAGGCCAGATGGACACAGATGTTGTTATATGCCTTTCGGCAACCTCCTATTTCGCAGCTGGCATTTTCAAACCTTCCAAGGAACAATTGTTGATTTGTCCAGTACCAGCATCAATTTGAATTAGTCAATTAGAATATTTTCATGCCAACACAGTTTCCATTCCACTCATTCACAAAACATTTTGAAATAAGCGTGCAATTATTTTCACTTCAACTGACTTGAAACAGAGAACGTACAGCAAATACTATTAATTAATCATTTCTCACTGTCTTCCTTTTTGACTGACCCAAAAGAAGAGCCAAAATGTCCCCTATCGAGTCGATCTGCTATGTCCTAAGCTATACCACCAGCTGATTCCAAACAATTTTTTTTGTTATTGCTTCCTGTTGTGGCCCAGTAGGAGCCGTTGGAGCTACCACCAGACTCTGGCAGCGAGGGGCCCTATGAGTCGGCTCTGCAGGATTTGGAGGACTCCGAGCAAGGCGCAGAGACGCTGGTTGGCCACCAGAAGGCGCCTGAGCCTTGGAGCAGTGGGGAGGAGACAAGGGAGTGTGATCCTGACGTCATGCATTGGAGCAGTGGGGAGGAGACAAGGGAGTTGGTCCTGGATGCCTGGCCACGGAGGGCTAATAGGTGTAAAGAACAGTTGCGCAGTTACAGGAGATAATTGAACTCAGCTGGTGGTAATTAGGCTCCTCTCAAGACTATAATAGGAATGACTTTCCACACGCTCGACGCAGGAGTCAGCGTATTTACTAGAGCTGGAGAACTGTCGTGGCTAGCTTGGCAGGCTGGATTGCTACCAAGGTTAGTCTGTGCTGGATTGCTGCCAAGGTCTGGACTGTGCTGGATTGCTGCCAACGTCTGGTCTGTGCTGGATTGCTGCCAAGGTCTGGATTGTGCTGGATTGATGCCAAGGGCTAATCTCTGTGTTAATAAATCCTTGAAGTATCTTTGTCTCGGCGTGCTTTGGTGTGTGAAGAGGGGGGGGGTCAGAACAGCTTCCTATCCATTTCCCCCCCCCAAAAAACCTTTTGTATGCAAAAATGTATCTGAGAAATTCCTGTAATGAGAAGCTAGGTAAAGAAAATTTGACCTTAAAAGACAAGGGCAAAAGATCTGAAAGCTGAGAAAGCCTTCTTATTTGGCTGGCTCTCATTCAACATTTGCATTTTAAAAATATTCTGGTTTCCCATAAATTAGAGGGAGAAATACTTCCCAGAAAATATTATGAAATCAATCAGGTGTGGAGGCGATTCTACAGCAACAGGAGACATTGTGGAAATGCCTTTGTTGCCTGGCAACCACCCTCTTAGCTAAAATTTATCTTTCTTTCTTTTTAAGACTGAAGGAGCTGGAGATGGTTATACCTCTTATTCTCATCTAGAATGATGCATTTATCACCCACACAATCATATGCAGCAATGGCATATCTCCTCCCATGCTTTGGTATGCTTCATACGTGTTAAAAATAAATTATATCAATTCACAAGAAATGAAGGCCATGGAAAGTAACGGTAAGTAGTTGGACATTTAACTTTCACTGAACAATTGATACTCTGCTAAGAGCAAGTGTAGGAAATTATGTATATTTTTTTTAAATAGAGTGCTTTGATAAGGTGAATCAGTTTGATGGTGATTCAGTTGAACCTTTTCATCAAAGCAGATCCATGAAACCATGTAACCCTCTTAACAGGCCTCTGTGAGTATTGTACAGAACCGAGCAGCTAAAAACAACACGAAGCACCTTATTAAAAACAACCTACATCACCATTTTGCTTAGACTAGAGAAATCACAGCATCTGTCCAATGCAAAAAAATCTCATTGTCAAAAATTGTCAAAGAAAAAAAAAGCCAATGCAATCATAGGTTGCATTAACAGAGGAATAGAATCAAGATCATGTGAAGTATTAATATACCACTTGATAAAGCCTTATTATAGCCACACTTGGAATAATGCATCCAGTTTTGATCACCGCAATATAAAAAAGACTCTGGAAAATAGGCAGAAAAGAGCAACAAAGATGATTAGAGGACTGGAAGATAAAACATAGGAAGTTTCAGGGCTGACCTGATGCTAATAACCAAGAAAGAAACCACTAAACTCTGTTATGCAGAATTAAGAGTACTTTTACTGATTATAAGTAAATAGAAGCTAAGCAAAGCTGGATCTGAGCAAAAGCGTGCGAAAGTATCAGATATCCCCTCCCCTTGGTAACCCCAGCCCATAGTCCAATCCAATATCTCCACAGCTGTTATGTGGGAGGCATCTTCAAAAATCATCATCAGGTTGGTATGCCGGACAGTTGGCCTTGGCGGGAAACTCCTCTCCCTGCCACATACGCAGTAGATGGTGAGAACAACTCCTAATTAACAATCCTCCTGTACAGAATATTTCCCACACCCAAATACCATGCCCCCCCTCCCCGTTTCAATGGCAGCCGAAAACCGAGCAGCAAAACAGAGGCTGACAGGAAGAATATTTGCATTTGGGTTTGTCTAGTCTAGTGAAAAGAAGGACTAAGGGGCACACGATAGCAATGTTCCAATATTTGAGGATCTGCCACAAAGATGAGGGGGGGATGGACTGTTTTCCAAAGGACCAGAAGGACAAGATGGAAAGTAATCAAAGAAAGATGCAACCTGGAACTAAGGAGAAATTTCCTAATGAGGAAAACAATCAACCAGGGGAATGTCTTGCCTTCAGAAGTTGTGGGTGTCCCATCATTGGAGGCTTTCAAGAAGAGACTGGTCAACCATTTGTCTAAAATGATATAGTGTCTCCTGCTCATGCAGGGGTTGGACTAGATGACTTCCAAGGTCCCTTCCATTTCTGTTATTCTATGCTCTATGTACTATGTAATAAATCCAAGCCATCTTTCACAGACCTAAGAACATGGTGTATATTTAGAATCCAATCTGGGAGATGGTTTTTGTAGTTTATCTATTTATTTATTTGTTTGTTTATTTGTTTACTTACTTACTTACTTACTTACTTACTTACTTACTTACTTACTTACTTACTATAGTATTTCTGTAGCTTCCTATCTCTTAATCAAGTGATTTTTGCATGCAGTCTATTGTGGCATATTAAATCAAGCATCCTTTTCTATTGAGGAATTGAGGTCTGACATCTGTGTTCTATTCCAATACAACATAGAACAAAACTCAAATAAAGATACAATATAAATTATTTTAAGCAAGTGTGGAAATATAAAGAAGGAATAACTCAGTTTAGACAAAGCTCATATATGCTATGCTGGAAAATATGATTCACGTACAATCTACCAAACCTTTGTGGGAAGAAAATTTAAATATGATCAGAAATGTATGACTAGAGAGTCAACCCTGAAGAATCATAGTTTACTTAGTAGCAGAAAACCATATTGTTTTGATCAATCTATAGAAATCATTCAAATAAAAATTATATTAAATAACCATGAATGAAATCAATGTAACTTGCATCAAGCCAATATAAATAGAATTCCAGTCTGTGAATGTTGGTTAAGAAGATCATTATTCTTTCCGGTAATAAGAAAACTGACTTTTAATTGGTCAAACCATTAATCCATTTACCATTTTCTGCTTCTGTTTACTTCTGTTTGCTGCATCTTTTGATTGATTGATTGATTTTTGCACCCAAAATACGATAGCTCTGATTTAGTCCAATATTGTTAATATTTCCTGATAATAGCTGTCTATTTCAGTTTTTTTCTAGACAACTGGGATATGAATTTGGAACAATGTGTTTACAATATGCTTACTCTGGATAAATAATTTTATTTTGGGGAAAGAGGACATCAATTCTCATTTCTTTGCCTTGTGTGGATATTCAGAAGAATCGGCGATACACCACCAAAATAACTATTTTTCCCCAAAATATCACTATCTTTGAAAATGAAACAAAATAATCAGTTTTTTGTACCCATTTTTGATTTGGTGTGTGGGTGTGCACACTCGTATGCATTTATATTTATATCTTTGGGCTGGGTCAATCTTTGAGATAAACTAGGTCAACAATAGATGTGGCAGCGATTCCAGGAATGTTCTATATTAAGAATGTTCACTACCTGAAGTTACCTATAAAGTAATAAAGATGGAATTAAAAAAAACTAATAATAATTTAGTGGCAGAGAATAGTTGATGTCCATTCGAAACCTTCCCTCTTCCTTTTAAACTACAACGAAGTCAAATCACAAGTCTTATGATTTTCTTTCTCACTCTTGAAGTTTTCTCAGGTTGAGCAATCACTTCCCTACTTCCTTTCTCCTTCTTGTTTCTCATGAGTTAAATGCTTGGCATATTTGGCGCTAAGCATGTTACTTTTTCCTGAAAATGGACAAATATAAATTCAGACCAAAGTCCATTAACAAAATGAAAATCTACGTACTTGTGAAAATGCTTCAGTTTGCATATTTTATGTTAGCCTCTCTTAGCATGGCACATTAAGGAAGGTTCTTAGTCTAATCCATTTTAAATATCTATTTAAAATTATTGTATCTGCAAAAAGGTGTTTCGTATAATAAATATATGATAAAACGAACTAAAATAACATATTGCTGGACCCGTCCACTATTACAAGAAGGCTGTCTCAGTGTATCTTCTTTTAAAGTGAGCTACTTGAATGTTAAAGTTAACTAACATGCTCGATATGTGATTTTTTAAAAACAAAAACAAATGCTTGGTAAATAACTGGAAAATCATAATGGTTTGAACAGCAGTAGCCACCCAAGTGCCCAAATTCAGAAAATATATTTAACTTAATTAAGTTAACTAATTAAGTTAATTATAAATAGAAATTCTGTTTCCCCCCATTAAATGCATGCAGTCTGATATTTGTATACATAGTCAAGAATTTCACTGGGCAACATAGGTGGGTTCCTACCAGTTTGCACCTATTCAGTAGAACCGGTTCGTCAAATCTACCAAACCGGTTAGAAGAGGTTCCACCAGTGGACCCGGAAAGCAGGCCACACCTACAGAAGAGGTCCCAAAATTTTTTGAAACCCACCACTGGTCCGTGGATATGATTATTCTACACTTTCATGCTCATATTTATAAAACTCAGTGCCTCTGTGAAAGGTAAGGATGACTACTGCGTTTGTGGTGCAAACAGAACATTGCGTGTGTTGAAGTTATTTTAACACAAACCAAAGATGCCTTTAAAAAAACAAGTTAACATCATATTCTTATGCATGCCAGTGCTGTGTGTGAGGTAATTTAAGGTGGTTCTGACAAGTGTCGCCGGCATCTTCATATCCGGTCACATGGGTGGCAAGCCACTCCCATCCGGTCACATGGGCAGCAAGCCACTCCCACAAAGGAGGCCACACCCACAGAGTAGGTTCAAACAATTTTTGAAACCCACCACTGCTGGGCAAGGATCCTTTTTATCTATGTGATCTTACACATTTAAAATATTTTTAAGCATCAAGTGACAAACTGAATCTGGGAAGCTGCAAATATATAAATGCTATTATTAATTAATCAATTAATTAATATGAACAGGTATACATTTTCAAAGAAAAATCTTATATATGGAATTATTCATTTCAGCATCTTGCTTCACTTCTCTCAAAATAGAAACTTACTCTGCATTTGTGACGCAGGCAGTTCTGTCTCAGCAGTATATTGGAAAGTTAAATGTCTACCTAATATTGTTTTTCCATAAAATTATAAAGAATAGAAGATTATTATTGAAGTCTCCAAGTCTTGAAAAAAACTGAGAAACTAACTGTTTCAAGGGGCTTGAGTTCCCAGTTGAGATTTCCAACATATTCCAGCTATTAAGGAAAGTTTAGCAATCAAAGAAGGTGTGATTAAAGCACATAACACAAAATAGTTGGAGCTTCAATCACACTGTTATGGCCATCAATTTGATTTTTTTTTAAATTTAAGGAATTTGTATGTGTCTGTTGTCTGTCTGTATAGGTAGTCCTCGACTTACAACTGCAATTGGGACCAAAAATTTTATTGCTAAGCAAGGCATTTGTTAAATGATTCGAACCAATTTTATGACCTTTTTGCCATAGCTGTTAACTGAATCAGCAGTTATTAAATGTATCACACAGTTAAAAGAATCTGGCTTCCCACCAGAGGCGGGTTGCTCCCGGTTCAGCCCGGATTGGGCGAACCAGTAGTGGCGGCGGCAGGAGGCTCCGCCCATCCACCCAGATGCTTCTGTGCATGCACAGAAGTGTCGCACACGCATGTAAGCGCACAAGCAAACCAGTAGTAAAAAAAATAGAAACCCACCACTGCTTCCCACACTGATTTTGCTTGCCAGGAGCTGGCTGGGAAGGTCACCAATGATAATCACACGACACTGGGAAGCTGAAACGATTGTAAATCAGGGGTGGGTTTCGACCGGTTCGCACCGGTCCCTGCGATCCGGTTGGTCGCCGAACCCGGAAGTAAGTAACTTCCGGGAACGGCGAAGCCCCCCCCGCACCCGCGCACACCCGCACACCCGCGCCCGCTCCTTACCCGTTTTTTTTGAAATTTGCGCTTTCCACGCATGCGCAGAACGCCTGCGCGATCCTCCAGGAGCAGCTGGAGCATTGCGCAGATGCTAGTACGCATGCGCGCGCCGTGTGCGTGCGCGAGGATGCCGCCGGCCTCGTTCCAACCGATCCGGTTGGAACGGGGCGAGAAACCCACCCCTGTTGTAAATACATGCTGGTTGCCAAATACCCAAATTCTGATCACATGAACATGGAGATGCTACAGTGGTTATAAGCATGAGGACCTCTGATAAGTCACTTTTTGAGTACTGTTGTAACTTTGAATGGTCATCAAATAATTGGTAAATTAAGGTATACATACATATTTGTATATGCATATATACATACAGTATGTACTCTCTGTGTGTGTGTGTGTAATATATGTATATCTTCTGTACCAAAATTTGCAATAAATTTTTACTATTCTGTTTTTTTCTTGATATTTGATACTTCCTATTCAATTTCAGACTTAGGAAATTTGTTTTTATCATTTTCTATACAAGTGGAGGTTGTACAATATTTAACTTTGTAAACAAATTAAAATATAGAAAATAATATATAGTAAAAATCCAGCCAATGGTATTAGCTTAGGTTGTTTGGGCCAAATGACTAAAATACTTGTGCAAATAAAAATGCAAATTATATAAATAGAATATAAATCAAAATGAAAGTAAATGCACAAATATGTCCTCTTTTCTTGTATCTTTAGATTTAGTAACACTATACACATATCTTAGACTTCCATTGTTTTAGAAATTCTTCTAAATAGATGAAATGTTTTTTTTTATCATAAAGGCAGATCTTGAATCTTAAGAAACAAGTTATTTTTAAATAAACAACTCCTACATTGCTTAATAATTAGTTCCTTTTCTGAAAAGCATAAATTTTGCTCTCCTGCTTAATAAAACCAAAAGAAAACTGTACATCTTAGTGGTTATCACAGGATTTCCACAGTATTCTGGCACATTCAGGTCATCTGTTCTATACTGCTTTTCATCATCAGCTCAGGAGTTGCAAAAAGGATTTCAAATTAAATAAAGCAATTGGTTTTTAAAAATGAAAAAGAATAAAAAAGATCTGTGAATATAGAGTTCAGTGAAAAATTATTTTCGTTGCATAGCATGTATTCAAAAGCTACTTGCTATTGCATTTTATATTCAAAAATTGAGGAATTGTGGATCATTTCAAATTGGACAGAAGGATTTGGGATTAACTTTCTGATGAGATATATTTTTGAAAGAAAACATTGAGCCACTAGAATATAATGAAACATGATGAAGCAGTAAGAAGATCAGCAAACTGAAGTTGTTCATAAATTGGACTAATAGCCAGCCACTAGAATTTGTTGCTGCTGCTGAAATTCTCTTGCAAAGAAAAGTAGTCCTTATGAAAAATACATTTTGTAGGAAACTTTCCACTGACAAATAATTTAAGACTCATCCTCAAACACTTTTTATGTGATGTATGTCTCCAGTTTCATTATTGAGAATTTTACTTCTTCGTTTTATCTCCAGAAATGACTATACCAATTTTTAAAGCAATACACTGCAATTAATCAACTGATGCACTTTAATACTTTACATTTGTTTATTTGACAGACTGTTATATTCAAAATTGACCCCAAGCAACTTACTATATGATTTTAAAATACATGTAATAAACTCTAAAAAGAAAAGTAATAATCAATAAAGAACAATAATAAAGCTTTGGTACCAATCTCAACTCAGAAACAAGAGTAATTAAATCTTAGCAGCGTTAGGAAAAAGTTTTCTTTTCCCAACCTTGCAGAAATACTGAAGTGTATGTAGTTCTTGAGTCTCTAGTGGGAGGCTTTTTTTACAGGATGGGGGGCCACCACAGAATAATATTCTTTTTGTGTTCTTATTTACTTATCCCCATTTTATTCACATTAGTGAAACAACAATCCAAAATGTGGAGGAAACAGTCCTAAAGACACCTGGGAGTGAAAGAAATACTTTCACTTGTACTCAAAAACCTATAGGAAGTTAATGCACATTTGCACTTTTTGAGAATTTTCTATATACTATAGCATATACTATACTATGTAGCCAGAGGAGATACCTGCTATTTCCAAGAGTAAAATGGCAGAAAAATGAGACTATTAATACAATTACGAACCAGACTGAACACAAGAAGACAGAATTTGACAGTGAAAAATGAGATTTGAGCCACTGTGGAGTGACACTTGAAATATGTGGTATAGAATGGTTGCCAAGAACGAAATGAAATGCTGTTATAGCAGTGGTGTCAGCTTTATCTTTTTTGCTAGTGTATGCTAACATTATTATTATAATTGCTATTATTAGATTGCTTTTGACACAGTAAGATGATTTGAAAGGTAATCTCAAAGGGCAGACAGTTTCTCTTTATCATGAGAAAGGATAACAAAAAAATACAACAAAGAAGGGAAAGGATGAAAGACACAGCTGTAATCATGGATAAATATAAAAAAATGCAGCTATTTATACTTTGTTTTGGACTCAAGGCAAGGCTGAAAGCAAAGTGGTTCACTGAGAAACCTGACTTTGACCCTTGCTTTGCTTTCTCTTAAAGTAAGAGTACAAACGTGTCCCACAGGGGTGGGTTCCAGATGCTGCTACTGCTGGTTCGCTCAGGGACGTACCGCATCCGTGCGTATGCACAGTGCAACAAAAATTGCTCTGTGCATGCGCAGAAGGCAAAAACGAGATGGTGGCACCTATGGCGCCACTGAGAGAACCAGTTCGGGAGCGTAGCAAGCCTGGGTGGCTGCTGGTTCCAGCTACCCAGACCACCAAGTTACTACTGGTTCAGCTGAACCAGTCCAAACCAGTAGGAACCCACCTCTGGTGTCCCAGCAATCTGTTTTTGTCTGTGTTCTATGACTTACTTAATTTTTCTTTACAGCTTATATGGCCACCAATCTCATTGAATGACTCTAGTTAGCTCATAATTATCCATAAAACATAATTCAAAACATAGCCTTCCCCCTAGGTGACAGGTCAAAGATTGTCATAACTTAACCTCTCATTCTAGCCCAATGCTTGGGGGAAGAGCCAAGTTTTCACAGCCTTCCAGAAGGCTAAAAGTGCAGTGGGGAGCTATTCCAAAGGACTGGGGAAGTCACCAAAAAAGGCACACCTTTGAGGTCCCATTAGATGGCAATGTTTAAGAGAGGGGACTCAGAGCACACCTATTCTATGATGAACTGGTAGGGTGAGCAGATATTCTCAGGGGGAGGCAGTTCCACAAGTAACCTGGCCCTATGCCAGGACTTTAGGACTTTAAAAGTGATAACCAACACTTTGAATTGCACCTGGGAAGCAACTAGAAGCCAGTGTCACTGATATTCTAGCAGTGATGTTATTTGTGAACCCTAGGGCATCCAAAGCTGAATGTGTCACTGCATTCTGGATCAGCTGCAGCTCCAAATGGTCTTCAAGGGCAGTCCCATGTAGATCACATTGCAGTAATCTGGAGGTGGCTAAGACATGGGTGACTATGAGCAATGGCTCAGCAAATAATCATCATGAGAGGTTCCATTTTAAAATTACAAGCACTCCTCAACTTACAACCAAAACACTTAAGTGAATCCCTGCAGTTGTTAAATTAGTAACATGGTTATTAATGAATCTGGCTTCCTCATCGATTTTGCTTGCCAGGAAAATCACAAAAGGTAATCTCGTGACACTGGTACACAATAACCATAATAAATATGAGTCAGTTTCTGAATTTTGATCACGTGACCATGGGGATGCTGCAATGGTCATAAGTGTGAAAAACAGTCATAAGTCACTTTTTTCAATGCCATTGTAATTTTGAATGGTCACTAAACCAACTGTTGTAAATGTCTATAGGGATTCTCAGTCATCCAGATCATGAATGTCCCAAAGGTGCTTTTTTTAGGAGGCAACTAGACTGTCTTGTTTTTTCTTTGAAACAGAATCTCTACAGATGTTTAGCTATACCATTTGGGATGGACACCCTTTGAATGGTGTGGGAGTAGGAATGCATTTCCAGAGGAAAAAACTGCAGACTACAGGAACCAGGAGCACTACTCAGGTGAGCCTGAGGACACAGATAAACCTCCAAGTGCTTCAACGACTCTCTAAAAGGATGAAAATGACCAGCTGTCTGGAAGGAATATAAATTTTTCCATTCCCCACCATCCAGTCAGAGCTGAAGAAGCTTCTTGGATGAGAAGCAAAACATCTTCAAAGAGAAACCAAAAAAGTCCAGTTGCCTCTTGAAAAAAACATTGTTTGGGGGACATTGTTATCCAACTGATAACATCATTTGGAACACCTGTTGTAAGTTGAGGGTTATCTGAACAGTTTATCTTCTTAAATATGAAGCAAATATGAACCAACAATCTGGGTATACTCTGACCAGGGGTGGGTTCCTGCCAGTTCTAACCTCTTCTATAGAAGAGGTTCCACAAATCTACAGTGCCATTTAGAATCGGTTCCAGCTCCCTCCCCCCCGTCTGTCCGCACATCATCAAGATGAAGAGTGAATTATGGGAGTTGAAGTCCACAAGTCTTAATGCTGTCAAGTTTGAACACCCCTGGGGTTTTTTTCCCTAAAGGGTTAGGGGTGCAAGGGTCTTGTAACTTGACAGCTTTAAGACTTGCATGTTTCAAATGCCAGAGTTTCTGACCCAACATTTTGGTTGCTAAGCAAAGCATTGTTAAGTGAGTTTCACCACATTTTACAAGTTGCCCACACCCACCTAGTCACATGGCCAGCAAGCCACTCTCACTCGGTCACATAGCTGGCAAGCCACTCCCACCCAGTCACACGGCCAGCAAGCCACTCCCACCCAGTCACATGGCTGGGAAGCCACTCCCACAAAGCAGGCCACACCTACGGAAGAGGTTCTAAAAAAATTTGAAACCCACCACTGACTCTGACCTAGTTCATTGATAGCTCCCTTAATGGTGCAATCAGGTAACCTTAGGGGGTAGGTTATATACAGTAGTTCCTACAAGCCACTTTACACTGGTGCAGTCCAGACGTGGGTTCCTACTGGTTTGCACCAGTTCGGTGCAAAATTGCACGCACACTGAACTGGCAGTAATGCAGGCAGAAACCCACCTCTGGTGCAGTCATGCCCCTCCTCTCAACTCCTGGGTAACAGGGACATTGTGTATTAAACAGCAAAGGAGTCTAGTTTCTTTAGATAATTTACTCCCCCGCCCAATTAGGTCTCCAAGATGATTCTTGACCAGCTGAACAGAAGTGACCAGCAGTGATATGAGGTTTCTGTCTCTAACTTCTTGGCACTTCTTGGGGTCTTTTAAAACTCAGCATGGCAAAACATTTGCTCAAAGTCAGAATGGTGGATATTTTCATATTGGCTAGAGATGATTTGCAGGGCAGAGGAGGGAAATAAATCTAGCGGAATCCAGCAGTGCCCTGTATAATTTAAACAAGCATTTGCTGACAACTTGTTTGTGGCAAGGCAGCTATTATCACATTTACTGTGGTTCAAGGACTAGAGGACAGCACTTTAACTCAGCCATGAGAAAAAAAAAATCTTGAACAAGGGAAATGGAGAGGAAGAACAGGCAAGAGAGGAGAAGAAATAACATATCAAAATCCGTAAAGAATAAGCATCATGGGTGGTGGTGGGGAATCAGGAGAACAACAAATGCAAATTATTTATTTACAAAGCTGTTTCACATGTGTGGTTGCAGGCAGAAACAACAGCCTCTAACATGCATGGTCTCTGGTGTGCACTGGCTTCTTCACTGGCTGTTCCAACTGAGGAGAATGATTTGCTAGAAAATAGTCAGCCGTCTGCTTCCACTTTTACTTCTACTAATCTTGAGCCCCCTGAACAATCCCAACAAGCACATTAAGACCCTGCTTCCTCCATGTGCTGCCCTTTAAAGGCAGATAGCAGTACCAAACCATTGCATGCACTCTCTCCTTGAACAGTACCTCCAATCAACTTCTAACTTCGTGGCTCAGCTGTTTCCCCACATTCTCTCCTGGCGAGAGTAGCAACTCCTTCAGCCATAGAACAGCAAACTTATGGAAGATTTCCATTTACTTCTTTAAAAAAATTACAAATGAAATACCTGGCTGAGAAAAATATAACATTCATCATTGAGGTGGGGGAGGAAGACTAATACAGGGTGACGTGGTTTCCTGTTTTGGCAGCTGGGACAAATTTTTCCAATCAAGTCCGCTTCTTGGTTGTCCACTGTACATGAATTCATGGATTCCTCCAAGTCACCCTATTCTGCAAAAGCCACTTTTATAGAAAAGCCTCACTTGGTCTGCTTCCCTTGAGTTGCTTAGCTTTCACATTATTTAAAATAATATATTAAACTTGTATGGCCTTGTAGCAGTTCATAACAAACAAACAAAATTACAATAAGCCCAATAAAACATAATCAATAAACAATAGAAAAGATGACAGACCAGTTGGAAAGAAGCACGTTCTCATTCTCCCTCATTCAAAGGCCTGAGTGAAGAGCCGGCTCTTCACATACCGCTTGTAAACAACAGGAGAGTAGGGGACATTCAGGTTTCAAGGTAACTTGAAGGCACTTCCAGGATTCCAATAGAAGAACATTGCTTTAATTAAAGGAATTTGGAGTGGACCAACCCTCCAAGATGGAATTACCCAGGCAGGTATTATGGGGGACAGGTAGTTCTTCAAATGACAGGTCTTATCAGGTGGTCTATGCTGACTAGTCACTGCAGCCTTCTCTCTCCCCTCCTTATTTCCCAGATTTAAGTTAAACATGTGAGCAAAGCATGGATATATCTGTATCAGGGGTGGGTTTCTCGCCCCGTTCCAGCCGGTTCGGTTGGAACGGGGCCGGCGTCGTCCTCGTGCATGCGCGCGGTGCATGCATGCGTACTAGCGTCTGCGCGATGCTCCAGCTGCTCCTGGATGATCGCACAGGCGCTGTATGCGTCCTGCGCATGCGTGGAAGTGCAGAACTCGTCAAAACCGGGTAAGGATCGCGGGCGGGCGGGCACGCCCTTCGCCGTTCCCGGAAATTACTTACTTCCGGGTTCAGCGACCAACCGGTTCGCAGGGACCGCCGCGAACTGGTTGAAACCCACCCCTGATCTGTATGGTGAGTATCATAGACTACTCTGATGTATGAGTTGATAGATGTATATTCTGATGTGATGCTGTTTTTGCATCATTTTCAATGAACTGTATTCATTGCTCTAAAATTCACTTGTGCATCAGGTGATTTATGTTGGGTGTTGTCCTCACTACATGTTACTCTGTGTGCCTCATGACATGTAGCTAAACCCACCTATCCTCCAATAAGACAGACTCTGTGCATAGATCCGAATGCTTTATTAAAGGAACAGGATGGTGAAACTGGGAAAAATAGAAACACTTCCAGTTAAGAACCCAAATACAAAATAAGCAGTGTTGAGTTGCTGGTGAACATATCAACAAATACAGATAACTGTAACTCACACCAGCAATGCTCTGTGTATGGGATGGGGATTTTTGCCCTCCAATGAACATGTGCCATGGATCCTGGTGTTTCTGTTTCCTCCAAATTCTACAGGAAATAGAGTCTGGCTTCCCAGGAGGCACTTGGTTTTGGAATGAGGGATGATGAGAAGATGATCATTGAAGAACAACAATAGCAATAAAAATAATTACATACACAAACTTTATGCTGGAGGCATGACACTCCGTGCCTGGAATTAATGGATACTACTATTTAAATCTTCAGATAGTAACAAGATCAGTTCAGAAACTGGCCTGAAGAACAATTCTATTGTTTTTAAATAGGCAACAGCAATTATTACTTTGACAGAAACATCGGAAAATGTTTTTGGCTTTGTACTGTAGAGGGTACAAGAGCATATGGATGTGGAACTCAAAGATCAGATAAGGCTGTTTGAGAATTTTTCCACTCTGTTCAAAGGTTTTTCCTGACAGATGCCAGTGGTGGCAAAAGGGCTCTCAACTTTGTAGATTGAGAGTGAAATGTGGCACTTTGTAGTTGCATGAAATGCTACAACACCAACACTGGCACATCCCTATCAAAGGACAAATGGAAGATGGGCAGCAGGCATGAAGTATGGATCCCCTCAAAGATTTCACAGGAAAGATCTGCTTCTAACTGCTGACAGGTACTGAGTGGATCCACATCAATTAGGAGCTATTCCCTGAATCACATTACTGGAAGAATTTAGCTGGTGTGCCATAATAATAAACCCAAAACAGTTGTATGAAAACATTAGCTGAGTTGCCATTGTTTTTGTTGATATGGTTGTTGATAGAGTGATGTGACTGCTGTTTTCGATGTGACTGGGAACTTGACAGTGATCTAAGTTTGGAATATGAGATCCCATTGCTAGCTTCTCCTTAGTATTGCTGAGATCATCTGATATACATATATACATATATACATATATACATATATACATATATACATATATACATATATACATATATACATATATACATATATACATATATACATATATACATATATACATATATACATATATACATATATACATATATACATATATACATATATACATATATACATATATACATATATACATATATACATATATACATATATACATATATACATATATACATATACACATATACACATATACACATATATACATATATACATATATACATAATAATAAAGGAGATAAAGGAGGAGAAGCTGTGGCTTAGTGGCTAACACAACTGCCTAATATGTAATACAGCCCATATATATATATATATGTCTCTAGTTGTTCGGGTTTTCTCCCGCGTAGAATTGGAGATGTCTTGGCGACGTTTCGATGAAGTCTCATTCGTCATCTTCAGGCTGCTTCAGGCTACTTCAGGCTTGGTGTTTCCAGGAGTAGTGGTGCTTCCAAGCCTGAAGTAGCCTGAAGCAGCCTGAAGATGACGAATGAGATTTCGTCGAAACGTCGCCAAGACATCTCCAATTCTACACGGGAGAAAACCCGAACAACTAGAGACCTACATACTAACACCCGCGAAAACCTCAGGAAAAAAAACACACACACACACACACACACACACACACACACATATATATGTGTGTGTGTGTGTGTGTGTGTTTTATTTGTGCTGATAAATAAATAAAGGGAGACTAGTAATATTATATTATATTATATTATATTATATTATATTATATTATATTATATTATATTATATTATAATATTATATTATATTATATTATATTATATTATATTATATTATATTATATTATATTATATTATATTATATTATATTATATTATATTATATTATATTATATTATATTATATTATATTATATTATATTATATTATTATATTATATTATTATATTATATTATATTATATTATATTATATTATATTATATTATATTATATTATATTATATTATATTATATTATATTATATTATATTATATTATATTATATTATATTATATTATATTATATTATATTATATTATATTATATTATATTATATTATTATATTTATTATATTATATTATATTATTATATTATATTATTATATATAACGTTTTTCTGGCAATGGAATATGAATCAAGTGTGAAGAAATCTGGATAGTGACTTAGTGTTGAGGCTGGTGCGTCACTTCTTCTGCTACTGTGGAGTTGCCCTCAGATTCTGCATTGGATGAAGAATTTCCATTCATCAGGGATCTATGAGATGTTGAACATTCTTCCTTCAGAAAATGCTCTTGCTTGCAAGCCATGCCCACTAGCAAATGTAGATCACAGGATTCGCCGTTCTTGAACTGCTCTTTCTTTCTCTGCATTTGGTTTGGATGGATGAAACTGAAATTTCGGCATATTTGCTGAGTGGAGCTACCTCTGAAATGAGGAAACCAATTTGTTCTAAGGATGTACCAAGCCTCTCATATATTTGTCTCATACTTTATGTTAGGCTCGTTTCGTGACTGGCTGAATGGAAGTTCCTCTTGAACATGGAAGGCACTACAGTAGACTGGTTCAATTGCTTTTTGACCTTTGCTGATGTTTGTGGTGTGGCTGTAGGCTGCTGCACTGTTTCAGCCTGTGGTATTCTCCACAGGATCAGTGGTATGAATAGCATAGCCAACTCTGGAGCCTGTGGCAAGGTGCACGCTATATCTTGGTTTTTTTTATTGTTGGGTAAGTGTCGCCTCTGTGATATGGAGGGAAGAGGGGCTACCCAGTTGTCAGTATCTTCTTTGACTAATCCCTGCTCTGTCATTTCTAAAAAGTGGATCTCCTCAGTAGACATTGTCACCAGATTGTCATTTTTTTTTTCTTTTGAAAGGCTGTGCACCTTAAAATGATCGTGGTCACTGTCACAGATGAGGTTGTCACTAAAGAAGCCTATGAAGGGACAAGGCATATGGGTAATTAGAAGAGCCGAGGTGGTGCTGTAGTTAGAGTGCAGTACTGCAGGCCATTTCAGCTGACTGTTATCTGCAGTTCAGCGGTTCAAATCTCACCGGCTCACCGGCTCAAGGTTGACTCAGCCTTCCATCCTTCCGAGGTGGGTGAAATGAGGACCCAGACTGTGGGGGCATATGCTAACTCTGTAAACCGCTTAGAGAGGGCTGAGAGCTCTATGAAGCGGTATATAAGTCTAACTGCTATTGCTAATGTGTGGTGATTCCTTTAAGAGGAATTGGTTGTAGCATGGCTGAAAAACAGAAGGATGTCCATTCTGTAATGTGCATGCTGCTAACAGTAGTTGGTTTGTGCATGCTTCGTAAACAGACATCTCCTATAATGACACATCCTAGGTCTAATTACTGACTGTACAGAGCATTGTAGCGACCACTGATCTGAGCTCTTGCTTTGTGGACTCCTAAGATGTCTCTCACTGGGAGCAAGACTATCCAAACCTGAGGATCGAGCTCTGGTATCAGATGCACTATGCGATTCAAATGTGGGTGATGATTCGCTGCATCTGGTGTAGAGATTTCAGATCTATGGTCAAGGGTCTGGTTGCATTCAATAAGAGTTGGTAAAGTCAAGGCACATTTTCCCATCTATTGACTCGACTTGGTAACCAGATGCTCTTCTCCCCACCATCTCCACAATTCCATAAGTTTTTTAAGGAATATGGAGCCTTTAATGGGAAAGACATCAAACAAGGTTGAGGCGGGTAGAGACCTGTTACTTTGATCATCTAGAATAGCATAAAGCTTTAATGGTTTTGTCCTTTTGACCTGCTGGGTAGATTCTGACTAAACAGATTTTGGATCAGAACCTGCCGCCTGCATTCTTTTTACTGAGTTTCCCTGCATTTTGAATTTGTTTCTGTTGTGGTTGTAGCAGTGTGTTCTTCCTCCTATAAGTGTGTTGTAAAGCCCTGGATGCTGTGTTGTGTTGCCACATTCTCTGCATTTTACACTGACCTTACAGTCTTTGGCAAAGTAAGGTGCTGATGAACAGCACTTGTAGCAAATGTTGTTTTCTTTAAGGAAAGCTTTGCCGTCTTTGATGTACCGTATATACTCGAGTATAGGCCGGCCTGAACATAAGCCGAGGCACCTAATTTTACCACAAAAAACTGGAAAGTTATTGACTCGAGTATAAGCCTAGGGTGGGAAATGCAGCAGCTACTGGTAAATTTCAAAAATAAAAATAGATACCAATAATGTTTTCGAATATTTATTTCAAAGAAAAACAGTAAACTAGCTCTGGGACATCGTTATGTGGCTGCTTGCCATAACAAGGAGGAGGTGGGACATTGTTGCAGAGCGGCAGGAGGGGGAGGAAGGGGAATCGTAAGACAGCCCTGCATTACATTAGAACGTGAGGAGGGGGGATGGTGCGGTGCACGCTGCGCGGCAAACTGACACAGAGGGAGGGGAAACTCACAGGGACGCCGGGCCATTCACGAGCGTCACCCAGCGGCATGGCCCCACCCCTTTTTCTCCTCCATTTCGGGCAAATTTTTCACTGACTCGAGTATAAGCCGAGGCGGCTTTTTTCAGCCCAAAAAGTGGGCTGAAAAACTCGGCTTATATATACGGTATATGAGTATATACGGTATATGAGTATATACGGTACTTCTCTCTGAAGGCTCTGCATTTTAGGAGAGGATGTAGCATCTGGTGTAGAGGACACTGTTTACCAAGATCTCGGATCTCAGTTTCTATGTGAGAAGAGTTGACAGGTCGGTGAAAAGAATCTGGAGGAGTCATGTTAGTTTTGTGGACTGCTACTGAAAGCTTGCGAGGATTATGTTCTGAAGGAGCATCACGTGACAATATAATTTATAAGCTAGAATTATTTCTTGTTTTAGCTTGTTAGCACATGAAGTCCACAAAAACAGAGAAGGGGGGAAATGGAACATTGTGTTTTCTTTTGTATTGGAGCCATGTGCAATCCACTGCTCTTGCAAGTATTAGGGTAACTTTTGTACAATGGAGTTGATACCGCTGGCTGTTTTCAAGAATGCAAGTCCTTGCAAGTCCCCTTCTGAGTTAGCTACTTGAGGTTCCATCAGTAAATTTCTAAGTTTCCTAAATTTCTAGTAGGCTCTGTTAGGTATTTTGGGAAAGCTATGGAGTCTTTTTGAACAGTGCGTTTTCCACTACTTCTGCTAGGCCACAGCCTTCATCAAGTCTGTCCCAGATCATTTTAAGGCCTGTTTCAAGGTAGTTTATATTTATTGTCCTGATTCATTTTGCATGCTCAGCCGATACAAAGTCTACGCCATTTAACTACTAAGTTTATCTCTTCACCGCATGACACATCTTAGCCTCTGATAGCATTTTGGAAAGAAGATCACCAGCTCTATAGCTTTTAGGATGATCATTAAACCTTTCAAGTCCTTGTGTGACTAACTTATGTCATGCAAGGAGCCAAGGTGGCGCAGTGGTTAAATACAGCACTGCAGGCTACTTCAGCTGACTGCAGTTCTGCAGTTCGCCTGTTCAAATCTCACCGGCTCAGGGTTGGCTCAGCTTTCCATCCTTCCAAGGTGGGTAAAATGAGGACCCAGATTGTTGTTGGGGGCAATATGCTGACTCTGTAAACCGCTTAGAGAGGGCTGAAAGCCCTATGAAGCGGTATATAAGTCTAACTGCTATTGCTATTGCTATTGCTATAACTTGACAAAGTCTATGGTGGCTTAATTAGCTGACTGCCCATTGCTGTGGTGAAAAGGTGTTCTGTAATCATACCTTTTAGGAGTCTCTGGTTTCAGCTGGTCCTTTCTATGCTGCTCTTGTCACAAAGGCTGATCCTTTATGATAATTTGCAGGATCGGTACCTTGGGCGAAGGTGGAGGTGCTGTCATCAGCATTGCTTGGAACTCTCATTTGTAGGCTCGGGGCTTATCATTGGCTTGTAGTGGTGCTGAGTAGCATCTCTGGCTTGCTTCTGGCAGGTTGTCTTTTCTGTCTAGGTGAGCATTGCTGCTTGGCCCGGAGTGCTGATAGACATACTCTGAAGTGTGTTGCAGAGGATCTTGAAGTTAAGCTTCTGGCCCAAGTACGTTGCTGAATTTCCTGTTTTCGTTGTCAGAATATACAGTTTTTTCTAGGGCTTTAACTTCAGCTGCGACAGCTGCTATTTCTTTCTCTACAGACTTACTGTCTGTTTCCAGGGATGCCTCGAACTGTGCTCTCTCTCTCTTTATTTCATTTCCATTTCTTGCTCAGCTTTTGCTCCTTCAGCCTTTGCCAGTGCATTGCTTACTGATGACTGTCTGGAGGAATTAAAGATTGAGACCTTGTCTTTATGAAGATGTCCGGCTCTGTGACATGGGATCTTCTGGAGGTGCTTGACTGTGTATGTAGGTAACTGCATTGGCAGAGTAGCAGGCCTCTGTATAGTTGTCATCCTGGATCCCTCTTGCTGGTCAACTGCTGTTTCACTGTTCTGTCCTTGCTGTACTATACATTACTCTGAGTGCAACTTGACATGTAGCTAAGCCCACCTATCCTCCAATTAAACAGACTGTATACACCAGTTGGTCCAGAATGCAGCCGTGCGAGCGATATCAGGTGTACCTCGATACACCCATGTTACACCCATCCTCCGCGAGCTGCACTGGCTCCCTATTGGTCTCTGGATGCGCTTCAAGGTGCTGGTTATTACCTTTAAAACCCTACATGGCCTTGGACATGGATATCTGCAAGACCACCTCCTGCTACATACCTCCCAATGGCCAATAAGAACTCACAGGATGGGCCTCTTCCAGGTGCCATTGACTAGACAATGCCGGCTGGCGACCCCTCGGGGAAGAGCCTTTTCTGTAGCTTCTCCGGTCCTGTGGAACGATCTTCCCGCAGTGATTCGGACCCTTCCCACTCTCGCGGCCTTCCAAAAAGCCACCAAAACCTGGCTGTTCTGGCAGGCCTGGGGCTGCTGACCGATGAATGAGGTCCAGCCCCCAGCTAAGTCGAGTGTATGGTGTGTTCCTTTTAAATTGTTCTTGTCTTTCCTATTTTTTTAATTTTTGTTTTATCTTTGTATTTGTAAGCCGCCCGGAGTCCCACGGGATTGGGCGGCATATAAATTTATTAAATTACGAATTACCAGTGGTAGTCAACCTGGTCCCTACTGCCCACTAGTGGGCGTTCCAGCTTTCATGGTGGGCGGTAGGGTTTGCTGTAACTCTGCTTTATACATTTTATAAAGTTACTTCCCTACTTTATAAATCACCATTACTGTGGAACTGGTGGGCAGTTAGAAAATTTTACTACTAACAGAGATATAAAAGTGGGCGGTAGGTATAAAAAGGTTGACTACCCCTGGTATACACAGATCTGGATGCTTTATTAAAGGAACAAGCTGGTAAAACTGGGAAAAATAGAAACACATCCAACAAGAACCTAAATACAAAATAAGCAGTGCTGAGTTGCTGGTGAGCATTACAATTAACAATACAGATAAATCTAAATCTCACTAGGGATGCTGTGTGTATGGGTTGTGGATTTTGGCCTCAGATGAACATGTGCCATGGATTAGGCTGAATTATTCCTGGTGCTTCTTTTTCCTTCAAACAATAAAGGAAATGGAGTCTGGCTTCCTAGAAGGATACTTGTTTTTGGAATGAGAGATGCTGGGAAGATGACTCTTAAATGGCTGGGTCGCAATAGAGATTTGTGTTTGGCCACCAGGTGGAGCTCAGGATAAATTAAAGAACAATAGCAATTAAAATACATAATTACATATACACACTTGATGCTGAAGGTATACATTGTGCATAAGCTCATGTGCAGTTTGAGAGTCAGCTTTCTGTTCTACATATAGATGTCATACCAATTGTTGTATATTTGATGCCAGTAAACATCTTGAAAAGAAAAGGTACATGTAGCTGTTCCGCTTAGCCCTGTGTATGCATGCACAAATGTAAGTACAAATATTTTGTAAGCATGTAAGCACAAATATTTTCTGCCTGAAGTATATGGGGGAAGCATTGCCATTCAGTTGAAGGGGATACATAAAGTTATGTCCTGTTCTGAAACTACTGGTACCACAACTTTCACATTTCACAGTTCACTAAACAAACTGAAATTAGTTTGTTATCCAATTTAGAAATTCTGTTCACTTGGCTTGAATTAAGAACCTTCCATCTGTGGCCCAATGAAACAAAGACCTGAAACAAAAGTTATCTTGATTTAAGCGATCTCACACAAAGCTACTTGCAAATGGGGGTATGGATGGTGTCTTTTCCATACCTTCATTAAGTTGCAGTGTAACTTCAACTGCTCTCTGATGATCACATCAATTTTTTGCACCAAGCACTTTGTCTATTTCCACAATACATTTTCCCTTTTAAAAAGTATCTCTCTATGTGTGCTTCAGGAATCGCCTACAATCAGTGGCTCAAAAGAAGCTGTCATATTTCTGCTTTTGACTTCCTCCCACGATCCCTCCCAATTGCCTTCTCCTATGATATACAGTATATTGACACCTGTGACAGAAGGAGGCAATGAAGAGTGGCAAGTCAGCTTCTGTGGTATGCAATGCTTCTCTACTTAAACTGAACCTGCACTGTATTTTATTATTTTTGCCTTCGTTAATTCACAAACTATGCTGCATAGTGCTGCACATTTTATTTACAAAGCCTGAATCATCTGCATATTATCATTATCCATATAATACTCCTATAAAGAAGTAACCTTAGAACCAAACGTTTTAAGCATGGATTAAATTGAAAGGTTGATACAACTCCAGCTTTCTTAAACTAAATCCCACTATGTGATTCCCTTACCAACTACATCGATTCATTTAACAACAGGGGCAAATAAGATCGTACAATGAGGGGTGTCTCACTTAATAGCCATCTTGCTTAGCAACAGAAGTTCTGGTCCCAGTTGCGGTCATAAGTCGAGGATTCACCTGTCTACCATTTTCCCGGGGAAGAGGGGTGAACAAACACGATACTCATGAATACTTGAACCTACGATATTTGAAGGACAGCTCTAATGGGAAATTAGTCCAGCTTTATTGATTTCAACTATTCATATTTACTAATCCAGTGTTTTTCAACCACTGTGACGCGGCACACTAGTGTGCCGTGACATAGTGTAAGGTGTGCCGTGGGAAAATTACTTTATATATAGTCAATATAGGCACAGAGTTAAATTTTTTTAACATTTTCTAATGGTGGTGTGCCTCGTGATTTTTTTCATGAAAAAAGTGTGCCTTTGCACAAAAAAGGTTGAAAAACACTGTACTAATCAGTTGCAAAACGGATTTACAATGGCATGGCACCTAATTGTACTTAATGAAGATGGTGTATAATCACCCAAGTCTTTGCTAAAAAATTCATATCCTTAGATGGCTGGATTCTTGCAAGAAGCAGATCAGGGGATGTGAAGGGTTTTCCCTAAAAGAGTATGAATCTAGAAGTGGTGGTGGAAATGCCTCTAAGGGGGCTGGAATTTTATTCACCAGCAGCCAATTTGCCATAGCAACAGTCAGAGCCGGTAGCTAGTACCACCCACCAGTCTCTTCTGTATCTAAGTGATTCATTCCCTGGATTCTGCATGAACTATGAAGGAATGATGAGAGGAAGAAGCTGATTTAAAAAAATCCATTCTGATGAAATCACAGATATCTAGGCAGCTGGCTTATTTTCCAAATTGAGTAATGTTGGCGTATGAAGAAACCAAGATACTAAATCACATCCATTTTTTCCCGTGTTGTTTTGAATAAGTTTGGATTCCTATGACTGTATCTCTTCTCTTAAGATGTTGAGAAACTCCACTGTTTGCCTTTTTATATGCATTTGACATTAGAAATTTAAAAAAAGGTCTGATTTATAAAACTTCAGGTATCCCAATTTCATTTCTATACTACAAATATGTGAATTTAGAGAAAAGCTTCCTTGGGCAGAATGCTGGTAGTTTTCAAAAGAATGGATATTCTGGAATAATATAACAGCAATATTGAAGGAACATTGGGAAAGGTTATTGTGCTTACCTGTTGTGCGGATAGACAGTATGTATGCATTTTTGCTTCTTTTCCCTTACAGATAAAACTGATAAGAGGTACATATCACTTTATAACTGAATCATCATATTCATGAATGAAAAATACTTAAGAAATATGATTACGCATTCTGATTTATATAGAGTCGTGATGGTGAACCGGTGGCACGAGTGCCACAGGTGGCACGCGGAGCCATATTTGCCGGCACGCAGCCCTCAGCTTCAGCGCCCATGCACGTGCCAGGCAACTGATCTTCGGCCTTCCGAGGGCGGGGGGGAGGTCATTTTCGCCCTCCCCAGGCTTCAGGAAAGCCTCTGAAGCCTGGGGAGGGTGAAAGTTCACGCACACACCCGCGCGCAGGGGTCGCTTGTGTATGTGCGGTTGGGAGGTCACTCGTGCATGTGCACTGGGGGGGGGGTTGCTCACACATGCGCATGTGGGGAGGTTACTCACACATGCGCCGGTGGGTGGGCACATGCACACACAGTTTGGGCACACTTTTAGAAAAAAGTTAGCCATCACTGATATAGAGTGTCTCTTTACTTTCTGTAAAAAATAAGGATTGGTTTGACTAGATTACTGCATCATTAGACGCCATACTGTGGAAAAAATTTAGGACAGGAATAGAAACCTCATTTTTTCCCCTTAGGGCAGATGTTTTAGAATTAGGAGCTAAACAGGTCAGAATTATAGTAGGTTAAGAATGAGGGTAGGAATCTGGGGATAGCACTAATGAATTCTTTTCTTTTTTCTGTGCCATTCTCTTGTCTTTATTATTTTTTTTTACCCTTCTTTTCCACACTTTCTTTCTTATGCCTCTGTCTTTCTCTCCATTTCCCCTACCAAAATCCTTTACAAAAGGCAACTGGCTTCCATGAAAAATCTCATTTACATGAAATGGAACCTTATTTGACAGCATTCAATCAAAGAACAGAACTCTTTTCTTCATTAACTGCATCTTGTTTCTGAAAAATGTTATAGCACACATTTATTCTATACATTTATTAGACTTGAAGAGAGAGTTCTAGGCATTTTGCTGTATGGTATTTTTGGAAGAAATGACAGGAAATGGGTGGTGGCCTAATCCTTCCCTTCTCAGGAGTTCACCCTCCAAAGTGTCTGTGTGTGTGTGTGTGTTTGTGTACAACATATTTCTTCCTTTATTGAATTGTTAGTATGACATTGTATTCTTTCTTAAAACAAGTTGGTTACATTTGTAGCACTTTGTATATCATAGAATAGAATAGAATAGAATAGAATAGAATAGAATAGAATAGAATAGAATAGAATAGAATAGAATAGAATTCTTTATTGGCCAAGTGTGATTGGACACACAAGGAATTTGTCTTTGGTGCAACTATATTCTGCATTCTTGACTGGCCATCTAGTTGGGATTTTTGAAAGTTTAATAGCTCTAATTTTTGGCAGGCAACATATCCGTATTTCTTAAAGCATTTCTAAGTTTTATTCCAATTTTCCATGCAGACAGTAAGAGTTATTTATTTTCCTGTCAATATTTTCCTTGCAAAGAGAATAAGTATCTTGGGTTTGAAATTATTCATTGAACTAGAAGACAAGGACAAAATTATTTTTCTACTTCTCTTTGTACGTCTTTAATTCTGTTCTCTACAGAAATATGCATGTCTGTTTATACTGTGCAGTGTCCAATACTTTGACAGCAGCAACAAGACATTCTGTATCTCAATGGCAGCGCACATGGTTTCTTTGCAGAAAATCCTCTGTCCCTGAAACTTCAATTAGCTAGGAAGACTCCTTCCTAAAAGGAAAGTTTTTGTCAGTCAATGTTTAAAAGATTGTGATAGAATCAATTATCTACCACTATGGTGCCATTTAAGAAATTATTCTCCCAGTCTTTGGGGCACATCGGTGTTGATCCCTATTGGATGGGATTAATGTGATTTTTATTTTGTTTTTTTTAATTATAAGCTGTCCAGAGTTATTGCAAATTGAGCATTCTATAAAACTAACTAACTAAAAGAAAGAAAGAAAAAGAAAGAAAAAGAAAGAAAGAAAGAAAGAAAGAAAGAAAGAAAGAAAGTTTCCTATGATCTTCAGTGCATATGAACTATGGAGGCCTCTGATCTCCACTAACATAAAGATATCAAACTTTCAGTACTATTTTTGAAATCTGAGTGGAAAGAACTTTTAAGTTATTTTATTGTACCCTTTTATCATATCATTTTTCTCTAGTTGATGCAGTTGATTAGACACTATTGTTAAATTTCCTTTCATTTTACCAGGACTTTTGATTTTGTCTATTCCGTGAAACTTTTTCAAGTGAATAGAATTGTGTTTAATCATCAGAGGGGAACCGATTGGCAGTAATTTGTCAAAGTAGGAAAATTACTAGTATGTTTCAGCTTAGGAAATCTGCCAGCAGCTCAGTCAATTGAGGTGTATATGATTCATTGTATTCTTTTCAAGGTGAATTAATTTTATTCACTTTTTTCTTTAAAATCTAATTTGTCCTTTCAAATGAGCACATATTATTCAAGACTATGTTGGTTTCTTTCCCCTCTCCAAATAATCACTATTTATAAAACTGAAGATAAAATGTTATTTTGGTTAAAGGGTTTTTATTTATCCTCAGGATGTTCTCAATATTTATGAAGCGAGCTTTTTTATAATAAAGGAACGCTTTATATTTCATAATCTGTGCCTCTATAACTTCTATAATCCAGAGCTCAGCATTTCTAATAGAGTTTATTTCACCGAATTTCATATCAGCAGGTGATTGCTATTCCTGCTGCATAGCTTGACCAGTTCCATTAGAGTCATTTTATAAATCTCCTTCCATACTGCATAAATTCATTTCTTTCCAAATGTCTATTTATTCACTAGTGGTTGCCAACTGTAGTATGTCAGTTCTTGAAGTTATAGCAATAGCAATAGCAGTTAGACTTATATACCACTTCATAGGGCTTTCAGCCCTCTCTAAGAGGTTTACAGAGTCAGCATATCGTCCCCACAGTCTGGGTTCTCATTTCACCCACCTCGGAAGGATGGAAGGCTGAGTCAACCTTGAGCCGGTGAGATTAGAACCGCTGAACTGCAGATAACAGCTGAAGTGGCCTGCAGTACTGCACCCTTACCACTGCGCCACCTCGGCTCTTGCAAGTCTAATAGTATCCAAGGAGTCATGATCAGGAAGTTCCAAAACGATGTGTTCTCAAGTGCAAGCCAGATTGTAATGTACATCAGAGGTGGGTTTCACGGGGTACGGTCCAGTGTGTGCGTACCAGTGCCTGAAATCCAGCATGTATTTGCGTACTGGTGGCCCCGTACCGGAATGGTCCCTCCCCTGGCCTGACCCCCCACTGCTCACTCCCCCCATCTGCCCGCTGGCTGCTCTCTCTTTCTCTCTCTCGCCCCGGCTGTCCACACCATGCTTGCCCCACCCACCCACTTCCCTTGCTAGAGCAGGACTCAGCTGTTGGAAGAAGCCTGTGCTTCCTTCTCTTTGACAAGCGCCTTGCAAAACCAGGACTTTGGAAACCGCTTCTTAAAGAGAAGGAAGGGGAGAGGGAGATGGATTTCTTCAGATGAGCCCAGAAAGGCTGCTTTGCCTCCACTGCTCTCTTTCCTGCACTGCAGGGACGAGGGAAAGATGTCCTATCAAGGCAAGAACATCCCAAGGAAAGAAGGGGAGGGGGCACCTGGAGGTGGGGTGCAGCTTCTCTTTCAGCCTCCGAAGCCACACTTGGCCCGCTCAGCTCCTGGGGATGCTTTCCTGGCTCTCTGCCGATTTATAAACAGAAATTAACCATCTTCTTTTAAACTTTCACTTTCAACGAGAATTTAAGAAGTTTTAGAAAACTTATTGAAATGGAAAATTTAAAAGACGTTGGTTAATTTCCATTTATAAAGGTCACATGATGGCGGTGCATGGGCTGCTGACCGACCCAGTGCCTGGCCAGGTGGCAGGGCTGTCCTGAAGCGCCTCCCAGCTGGGAAGGGGCACCAGGAAAAAGTGGGGTCACCAAAAGCCGAACTGCAGCTTACAACGGGGCACGAAGGAGTGACCACCCAGCAGAACTGGGAGCATCCAGGCGGTGAGGTTGCACGGGCCTGGAGGCAGCAGGGAGATGGGGATCAAGGCTGCCCTGGGCACCTGCCACGGGTGGCAACCTGCCAACCACAGCTCTCAGAGGACGGTGGCAGGGAAGCGAGTCCCAGGTCTCATCTCTGCCTCCTTCCTCAAGAGCAAGGCTCGAGTCTGCCCACAGCAACTCCCTCACACCCGCGGCCAATGAAGTGGGGAAAGGGAGAAGAAGGAGCCCAACCATTCATGCTTAATTGTTTGGCTCATCGGGCGCCCCCACATGAAGCCAAAAAAAGGTGGTCGAGCGGATCTCACCTTTGCAACCCGAAGGCTGGCATTTCATCTCTGCAGTGCTAATCGGTCCTCGAGCTATGGCCTGCCTGCCTACCCTTAGCGCCTCTTGCAGCTGCTGGCTGCTCAGGAAAGGCAGGAGGCTTTGGCTGGCCAACTTGTGTAAGACAAAACAGACAGGCTGGTGGGCACGTGACTCTGCCCAGGAAAATGTAGAAGTTGCAGAATCAGCTCTGCCTGAAGGCCAGAAGGCTCAGAGTCCCCCACCCCTGCTCTCCCACCAGCAGAAGCCTCCCAGGAGGTTTTGGCTGGTGGGCGCGCGGGGGGACTCCAAGCCTTTTTGCCTTCAGGTAGAGTTGATTCCATGCCTTCTACATTTTCCCGGGCAGAGTCATCCACCCCGCCCGCCTGCCTGTCTTGTCTTACACAAGTTGGTCTGGAGTGGGTGAGACCATTTTGGGGGAAGGGCCCACCACTGTTCTGTACGGACTTAATTTTAACCAACTGATATAAACACACATACTATGAAGAATTGCATTTAAGAACAAATACTTTATATTTCCAACTGTGCCCATGGAAAACCTTTGTCAATATCCCAAAAGATAGACAAACTGTAGGAATTATAGGGACAGCTGCATCCACAATCTGGAAGTCATCAGTCTGGGAAAGAAGAAAGGTGTAAATTGAACACAGCTTCCAAAGATACATCAGTAAAAGATAATAAGAGAGTATATGTGTGTCCCTTTCTGAGTATGTTTTAAAAAATATCTATCTTCTAACCAACTGATTCAACATAGGATACTTACCAAACGCTTTATGGGTCATTGTTGTATCATACCTCATTTTTGGGTTTGATTTAACCTATCAGTATAAGCATTAAGTTTCATTTGCCTTAATCACATGTCTCTTCCATCTAATTTTCAGATACTATATTTTTTTTAAAAAAAATTGAACATGTATGTTAAAATTCTAAGCATTTTTTCCAGACACAGTTTTTTCAAACCTGCACCTTTACATTCATATATCTTTAGAAATAATTTTAAAGTATAGTTTCACCATTAAAAATACTTTTGTGTCTGTAAAACCCAAGGTAAGAAAAGTAATATAGAATCACTGTTTAAAAAAGCCCAGAAGTTCTGCTTAATTTTTGAATATTTTGACATGTAATCTTTATTTTTACCCAAGATGGTTCCCAATGAACATGGATATGTATTTCTAATCCATTATCTAGTGAGAAATAAGTGCTACATGGTTATCAACCCAGAGCTCCACACTAATATATTATTTTGTTTATGCCATCCATATAATCAGTTATAACTGAATGTAGTAATATATTCAGTTTTCAAAGACTTTGGGGAAATTGATACAAGAACACTTATGAACACAGATAATATTGAAGAATATTATTACAGTAAAATGAGATCTATTTTCATCCAAAGTACATATGTGTCCTAGATATGTGATTTTGCTTTCCAATCCATCCACTTGTCTATATCTAGTAAAAAATACAATCCTATTTTGTTGTTGTTCCCTTTGACGCCTTCTTGAAAATAGCCAAGAAAGGTGAATATATTGCAAGAAAAGTTTCCATATATCTACTTTTAGTTCAAGACCTAATTGAGGAGGGTAAATTCCCATGAGCCTGCAAGAAATGTCTCTGAAGTCACAAAGAAGGCCAAATAACTGCAAATAGAAAATAGAACAGTACAGGTTCCATTAATCAAGGGGGGAAGTGCTATTTTCATTCATTTGATTTATTTTCCTCTGTTGGGTTTATTAACAAAATATTTATTTTCTGGACTAAATATTCCACATGACACATTTTAAAAATATGCCCAAAAAAGGGCTTTTTCAAGGATAACATGATACCCAGTTGATAAAAAATTGAGAGGAGAAAGGTGGAAGGAATTGGTTTGAATGGAAAATAGTTGCTTAATCCTTAGGGTTGCAGGGAAGTTGACACAAGACAAGAAAAATTACAATTATTAACTTAAATGGCTAGATTGCAAGATGAAAGAGATAGAAACCTTGGAAATGAAAGTTAGAGGGGAAGGAGATAGGAAATTCTACCAAGATCTGATGGCTTCAGGTTATAGTTTAATCTGGCCCAATCCCTAAAGGGTAAATGTCATGCAGTGGGAGGGAGAGAAGAATGCAGGAAAAAGAAACTTCTCAGGTAAAGAAGACAGATAACTAGCTTAGAAACATATATAAGACATATATAAGCTTGGGGTGGGGTAAGGAGGAAGAGAAAGAGAGAAGGAAGGGCATTTGGAACCACTAGAACTTTTTTGGTCATTGGACCCATTGCCACCACTTACTCTTGGGAAGCCTTGACAGCCCAGGAGGGACCCAAATCTAATAAACATTGGCCAAACTCACAAATTAGAGAACCTGCCCATGTTTTTGAGAGTCTTCTCTGTGGTAGAAGGGCTTCTTGTGAGCCTGAAGTAGAAGAAAAAAAGCACTAGGCTTGTGCATACCATCCAGGACCAGAACACTGGAGCACAATACAAAAACCCCTTTTATTAATTTGCTGTGAATTCTACTCATTCATATCCAGCAAAGTCTTTCAAGGGAGGATGTACGAAGTCACAGACCTTATCTGGCTTGGAGAGATGACAGAGGCCGATATCTGCAAAACTTGGCAAGGCATCTCGGAGAGTCACAAATCAATTAAGCAAACTAATTGTCTCCTGCAAACTCCACTCCCCTTTTGTTCCTCTTTTATTTCCTCTGGGAGGGGCCATTCATCATCCACCTGTGGCCTTACTCCCAAGTCGATCCCTGTTCTTTAGCTGTTCCCTTCGTCTGCCAACTCTGTGCATGCGCACACTGGGAACAGGCTCCAGCTGTTCATCTGCCTCACTGATGTCTGACTCTGAAAGCAACTGATAACTAGCATATGGTCCTGCCCCCCTCTCTGCCTCCGGCATAGAGCTCTCACCAGAGCCTTCCCCAGACTCCAGGATTGGCCCATGTTCCCCAACCTCCTCATTGTCCAAATCTGTTGCCAGCTCCGCTGGCTGCTGGTGGGCCACAACAGATAGTATACCAGTCTTGAACAGGGAATGGCAACTCTATGCACAATCACATATGAAAATGCATTGTTCTTTGATACAGAGAACAGTGATAGCCACTTTGTCATGTTAGAAGTGAGCCCATGTTTTCTCATATGCATACTTATGATAACATGACCTCATCCATCAATTGCATATTGATGTCAAACAGGAGAAGAAATGCACTGGGTTCTGAAGCAATTCACAACTGAGGATATGTGTATGTGGCTTTTCTTCCTATCAACATTGGATAGTGGTCATAGAGGAAGAAACTAATACAGTACCCCAACTCCAAACATGACAAAAGTTCAAAAAAAAAAATATCATTATGATTTTGTATTCAAAGCCACTGAGAGATAAAGAAGCACAAGGCTGGATGTGAGCATGCCAAAAATGATCCCACCAGATAGATTCTATAAATACTACCACATTGCATCCTGGCCTGAAATAACTAAAACAGGTCTACATCATTTTCTTCTTTTAATATCCCTCTACAACTGTTGAATGACCATCTTTTCAACCTTCTTCCATAGAAAGGGAATGCTGGTCAACCCATAGTTTCATGAGGACCAAATGCACCACTGGCTCATCTGAGGCAAAAGCAACTGCCTTTTTTGGTCATTGGACCCATTGCCACCACTTACTCATGGGAAGCCTTGCCAGCCCAGGAGGGACCCAAATCTAATAAACATTGGCCAAACTCACAAATTAGAGAACCTGCCCATGTTTTTGAGAGTTCAACTCTGAGTAGATCTAAGAGATTATCTATCACTTATTATTGCTAGTATTATAGAATTGTTCTTTACTATTTTAAAAAATATTATTATCCATTGCACAGTCAGACAGACGTTCCGACTGGATTGGCATTTTGTCCACCAACTGCATCCTTCCCAAGGATCTGGGATAGTCAGATTTGGATATTTGATGGTGTTACAGATATCATTACAGGATTATCATTATGATCATTAGTACATCACAAACTTGAAAAAGTCCATAAAAATATAGAATGCTGCAAGACGACCCCATAACTAATAAATAATAACAAATAAAAGGGAAAGAACAATGTATACTAAATAATAAACATGATATAAAGACTTTTCATATTTATCAATAATATTTTAAAGAAAATCAAGTTAGGTTTAAGGCTCCTGTGGTTAATTCTTTGGATGTAAGGTGTTTTAAATTTGTTTGCTTTCTTCATTAGTTTTCTCACTAATTATATTTATGAATTGAATAAAAAGAGTGGATTACTTACTTATTTATAAAATTTATTGGTGCCCATCTTACCTCAGGGTAGCTCGGGGCGCCATACAATCATTAAAAACATATAAACTACACAAAGATAAAATCATAAATAAAAAACTATAGAGAGTCAAATGCAGCGGCCCAGTTATAAGATGGGAAGGGCAGAAGCAGGATTGGGTGGAGGTGGCATCTGTTGTTAATTGATCAACCACCTCTACTATTATACTCCCCCATTAGTGCCCAAGTGAGCTAGCATAGTGAAGCCTTTAGACTCTTATGGGAGGTCCTCACAGCCTCCAGGCATTGCAAGTGGGCAATTATAGCATCCCAGGTCTCCAGGGATGGAAATACAAAGTTGAGTATTGTCAGCATACTGCAGATACATCAACCATGGTGATGGACAATCTCACCCAGTGGCTTCATGTAGATGTTAAAAAGGAATGGAGAGAGTACCAAGCCTTGTAGCATGCCAGAAGAAACTGGCCAAGGGTTGGACGTCTCGCTCCCTATTAACTGTGAGCCGCCCTGAGTCCCTTTAGGGAAAAGGGCGGCATACAAATAAATTAAACCTAAACCTAACACTGGTTGGATTGGTCTTGGAGAAAGAAATTGAACTAGCACAACTGTGCTGCCCATACCTCATAGACAACCCAAACAGGTGCCATAGTTATGAATAAAAAAGAAATCGAATAATGCAGCAAATAAAGTATTCTGTAGTAAATGAACAACTTAAAAAATCTAAGAATCTATGACAACCAGATAGTTATTAAATTTCTTAGTCTCAGTGTTGAAGCAAACAAATGAATACTTCTAAAGGTATACATAATACATACTGGCAAAAAAGGAACATTAAAGCATACACACTACATGATACAATTTTAATACATCACAAAATAAATTGCTAAATAGGTATAGATTATACCCATTGCAAGATTATTGATCTGACATTCCAAACAGATATGATAGTAATGAATATTAAGCTGTCACTAATCAAGAAAATTGCATCAGTGTGGTAAATACAACTACTGTATCTCTATAACTAATATAAGAGGTTTACTTGTCATACTATTCAATTGTTAGTTAAACCATTGCAACCTGCCCTTACATATTACTGAACCTAAGATATACTTTACAAAGAAAAGTGATAGATTCACAAACATCACAAACCATTCTTTATAAATCATTCAAGCAAGATTGTAGTTTAGTACAAAATAATAATTGGGCATTATCCAATACTTGGATGGTTTCTACACAAGTAAATTCTGTTGGTAATAAATAATAAATCAGCCAACTCGTAAACAGCTGCAACAATTTTCTGTAAGGCCACCAAAGACTCATGTGTTTGTCTTGGTTTGGTGGACAAGTTAAAGATATGAATAGAAATGTGAAGATTAATGAAAACAAATCTTTCCCATTCCTACTTAAGTCTAAAATTGAACTTTTGAAGTTCAACAGTTAAAAGAATAAAGAAAAGGAAGTGAAAGAAGAATTGAAAAGAAAAACTAATTGTAGTTTTAAATGATTAAAACCAATTAGTAGTGTACGAGACATTAATTCTACCATTCTTGTATGGAAGGGCACTTAAAACAAATGACTTTAAAACTCTAAAACTTCTGGATAGAATATGAATGATTTCCAGATGCTAAAATAGATTAACTTGAGCACCAGGCCCCCCACTGTGTGGAAGGCATTCTCTCAGTGGGGCCACAAATGAGAAGGACCCCTTTCAGCCAGCTATCTCACTTCACTGAGTTGAGATAGCCAAAGAACATGAGCAGGATGTAAGAATTGTGCTGTCTTCTGCTAATTTTAACTAGGAAAGAAAAATAGAATAGAATTCTATTTTATGTACTTATAACATTACATTTTAATGCAATAAAGTTGGCCTTTCCTGTCTATTTGTGATGTGTATATTTTACATTAATGTTAAGATTACATTTTTTTATTTTTCTATCAGCTTCCAAAAGAATCATTCATACTTATTATTCATGATGACAATCATTATTCAATTTAATTTATATTCACTCTTTTTCTCTTAAACAAATTTTCTGACTTTATCAGAAAAAATTAATATCCACTAATAATATCATAAACTTTCTCCAAAACTATACTCTTAAGCTGCCTTGAACTTGTGACTACCAAATGCTCTTTAACCTTTCTCCCTTTATAGAATATCTTTAGAGAGAGCATTGCTAGATTGTGACTTGGGCTAATTTTTGTTCACACCTGCAACTAAATAATCTCTGGTCACCTTTAGGTTATCTGCTATTATCAAATTAATATGCATTGATAATTGCCTGGACTTTTCAATATTTGTATTTAAAATTGTTGACATTTAATGGGAATAAAACAATTCAACTTCTTGAAGGTCAGCACTGGATGAAATGTTAATGTGCTTATTCTGGAGTAGCAGTAAATGTGTTGTGGCAAGTCTTAGTTTAAATAATAGTTTGGGCTGGAAGCTTGGATTTAGGTTGAAATTTATTATGTAGACAGGAAGCATCATATTGGAAAAGATTAAAATAACCAGAAGAAGTTGTATGCAAAGGTTTAGTTCATAATTTAAGAATTATGAAGGAGTGGTTTTTCACTGTCACTGCTATGTCCAACTGAAGTGATGAGTTTCATATTCGGTAGGAAATTGTTTCTGGGTGGAATGTGAAACAGGAACATGATGGAAGCTGAAAGAACAATTGCATCAGCTTTTTGGTATAAAAGCAATGTGTTGCTATAAAAAAGCTACATATTGATTACAAATGTATTCTTACCGTCTTTTCATTGGAGGGGGAATTATGAATGCCTGTGAAATACTTGATACCCATGATGGTGTGTGCTTGAAGGCTGTAGTACTCCTTTGCTTCAAGCAGTAAAAGATTTTCTGCAACCCCTGGCAGGACCTACTGGATTCTATTATTTACATAGCTATAGAATATTCTACAGTTCATTGATGAGCACCCAGAAATAATTGAGTGGGGAGTTGAAATTTACCCAAGCTTGTCTCAGAGATTATTAGTATGAACACTGTACATAGACCAAATATGTATGTATATTAGTAATTCCATCGACTACAAAATATTAGTTAGTTGAATTTGATAATAACAATAGGAGCCTCTTTTTTATATATTCTGATGAACAGAAGAATTGTCTAATTATAGCAATAGCAATAGCAATAGCAGTAGACATATACCGCTTCATAGGCCTTTCAGGCCTCTCTAAGTGGTTTACAGAGAGTCAGCATATTGCCCCCAACAATCTGGGTCCTCATTTTACCCACCTCGGAAGGATGGAAGGCTGAGTCAACCCTGAGCCGGTGAGATTTGAACCACTGACCTGCTGATCTAGCAGTAGCCTGCAGTGCTGCATTTAACCACTGCGCCACCTTGGCTCTAATTGTAAATATCATTGCTTGCATATTTGTTTCCATGTGTAGAAAGAGAGAAAGAATGAACAATATCATTTTTTTCAACTGGATTAATAGCATCCTAATTTCTTCCTGGAACTGACATCACCTTTATTCGTTTGAGGACAAAACATCTTTTTATAATGTTAAGTAAATTGAAACAGTATGTTTGAAATATGTAAATCTAACAGAAATATTTTTGAACATTTAGAAGCCCCCAATAACAGCAAATCTATATAAGATTTTTGTCTAGCTGAAGCTCTACTAAATCTACTAGTCCAGTTTACAGGCATCTTCTTCTATATTTCTAGACCACATTTAATATCTGGACAAATTCTTATTCCATTTCTACAGATTTGATGCTTTAGAATAGAGTACCTACAGTAATCTATTTTTTTCTGCAAAATTAGCTCTTATTTTTGCCACTAGCAAACATTCCTTTCAAGATAAAGTATCTCTCCTTTAGTAGCAGTTTTAACTCTTTAATAAAATTATGAAAAGTCAAAGTAAAATATAAATAATTCTAAATAAATCACTTAATAAGTATTTGCCTTTTTAAAAAAGAATGAAGTTTATATATGATTGAAATTTGTACAACACTTCAGAAAAGCCATCATGTGTTGGATTCAAAAATAAAATCAGAAGCATTTTTATATATAAGTACACATGAAAAATTAGAAATAATCCTGGCTTTAGAAGCCTTTAAAAGTGTATGACCAGCTTTGTATTGATACCCATTTAACAAAGCAGAAATCAAAATACCATACCATATAAACAAAAGTGTACAATAAAGGACATTTTGAAATTTACACAAGAATTAGCCCACAAACATTTTAGTTGTTCCATAAGAGTTCTCTATAAAATGAACTTTAAAAAACCTTAATACAGTTGTCATCATTCATCACTATTTTTTCCACTTAAATGTACACAGAATACTTATATAGCAATATATACCGGTGTGTTGTAACATGGATATTATGGTTAACTTGCTTTAAAAATGAGGTGTGTACTATCCAATCAACATTATTGGTAATTTGAAGATTGAAATACCAATACAGTATGCATTCTCATCATATTGGTAGGTATAAAAACATGAAAATATAATTTTACAATATTTTCTTTATATACATTAGTTCAGGCTTGACAAAGAAATATTTGTACATGACATTTTAAGAGAATTAGGCCCAAGATATAATCAACATAGATTTTCTTGGAATGCATGAGTGAAATTATTGTTTCTGTCAAAGAAAACTGATTGGGAATGGTGTGCATATGTTATTTTAATTTATCATTGCTGAGCTGGACTATATTCATTTTCCTGCTTAGATATGAACAGGACAGCTGTAGATTGTATCATCACACTTCTGAGTGGAAGGTTTACCATTAAAAAGTGCAGAAAGATGTTTTGGAATGAGCGGGTTAAAGAATATGAATGTGATTTGTAAGTATTTACCAAAGGGGGGATGGTTAAAATTTATGTCAAATTTACACTGTAGGGTTTTTCATAATACTTTTTAAAATATATGCACATTAAAGGAGAAGGGCAATCCCAGAAAAAAGTTCTTTAGTTAAATCTGAGTCATTTATAACAAGGCTGTGTACAAAGTTATGATAATAGCTCTTGTTGCATTTTCAGAATATAGCAGCACCACTCTTACAGAATAATATTTCTTTTTTCCAGTAGACCTGTTGTACCTAAAATTGTTCTAATGAAAAGGTGGGCCAACTTACTTAAAACAATACTAGAAAAGCACTCATTGTAAAGATGATTAATTGAAATCCATTTATTATTACAAATACAGAACTCTATTTCAAAACTTAGGGTTATTATGAAAATGAACATAAAGGAACATTGTCAAGGTTTTGTCCCCCTTCTCTGAAAGAAAATTAATCACCCAAAACTTTATATTTACTGTTTATATATATATATCTCTGGATATTTTCTTTTTTAATTTAAGAATCAACAGCAAAATGTAGAAATAACTCAAAATCAATCTTTCTCTTTCTGTTCTTATACTAACTGTAGATCTTTCTATGATATGGAGATTATGATAATTGTATGCGGTACATTCTTAATCTCAGTTTCTCATTTAACATTCAGTATGCAATTTGTCTGGCCTCTATTTGCCTTTTTCAGATCCCATCAGAATAGTTTCAAAGGTCCCACATTACTTTAAATCAAGATAAACTGGAATCAGTTGCTTTACGTATACAGCAATGGAATGTGAATCAAAAGACATTATGCTGGGAAGTAGATAGCCAAGCAACAAATCACATTTGAAGTATGGATTGTGTTCAAAATGAAATATAGCAATTTTACCACAGAGATTAAGAGTAGCTGAACATTCCCCAACAACCTTGACAATATCCTTTTACATTTTAAGTCCATTATAATCAAACTGTAACTAGCAAAATTAACAGGACTACTTGCAAATAAAACCATAGAAAAGAGTTTATTTCAAATGTTGACCATTTGCAAGTAATTTGATATTAACACCAAATGTTAAAGAATAGATATTAAGTAAATTTTAAGAACAATATTAAATTACAACGTTTTTGAATGTTTATTTTTGTATTTTATTCCCCAGCATTTACATATTTGGCTTTGAAAAACAGATGCTAATATCTAAATCTTTTTCGTTGTTAATTTTCCATTTCTCCAAAGTTTAAATTCTTGTTTCATCACCCATAATGGAAGCAAATTTATTTAAAAGCCAGTTTGTCTGTGAAAATACCTAAAAATATTTTTTTTCAATTTTATTTTTTTTTCTTATAAAACATGTCACATCTTGATGCAATTGATGTCAAGTGTGCTTGAGTCATTATGAATAAGAGAACTGACAACGACGACTGCAGAAATTGGTGTGTTGTTTATACAACAATTTCAGTTAGAATACAGTACTTCCATGTTAGCTATGTATGTCAGTCGAACTTTATCTTAAACTGGTGTAGAAAATGATGTTTGTGGGGTTTTTTGTACTAAGCATTTTTTAACTATTCAAGATGAATTCCACAAATATGCATTCCTGCGGACAAAAATGTCTTCAAGGTACTGGATGCCTCTCACCACTTTGACAATTAATGCACAAGAAAACCATTGTGTAAGGCACTCAAAAGGTTCTTATCAATCACAAGAGATCAGTCACACTGACATTCATTCCCATGCCAGGACTCACGTAAGATACTGCATGCACTGCTTTTGGAAATTCTGGAGTCATAATATGTCCATTTTCTCCAGCACTTTCTGTAATTGACAGCCTTGCCTTGTTCCTCATGGTATCATTCAAGATCATCTTAAGGAAGGAAGGAAGATAAAGAAAATGAGACATTACCTCTGTTCAATATGTAATACAGATCACTATTCTGTTTTTTCATGTTGTCATTACTTTGAAAATCCTTGAGTTTAAACTCTTTTGTTTAATCTTACGATCATTATAAAAATATTTAATGGAAAAAAGTAATCTACAAATATTAAGCATTTCCACATTCAATAACAATAATGAAAGTCTTAGGTTTTTTAGCTGCAGAAAAGAGAAAAGGAGAATAAGCAAGCAAGAGAATTATGGGAAGTCAGTGCCAATGCATAAATATGAATTTTTGGTCAGTTTTCTCAGTTAAAACATAAGCACCTAATAATGAAACTATTGAACATGCATTTAGAAATTAGATTAAAGCCTCATTCCTACCCCCTAAATT